>NC_053394.1:228042899-228348243 GCF_905171765.1 Bufo bufo | reverse complement strand
AAGGGGTAAAGTCACACTAACCTTTGCATTTTCAAGCAAAAAACCTTGAGGAACAATGTTTTGCAAATGGCTAGATTGTTGAGACAGCCAGATGCCATATGTTGATCAATAGAAAATTATAAACGTTACTATTAAAAGAATGATTTTTTGTGGCATTTTAAAAACATTTTCAGAATTTTTTTTGTCCCTTGGCATTTTTTGAAATGTCATCATACTCTGATAGATTTGTCTATAGGAAAAAAAAGGTCTGAAAAAATGCAAGTATAACACGTGACTAAAAAAATGCTACTCTAACAAAAAGCTTGCAAAAAAATGCTTGAATTTAAGGACTTTTTTTAGAAGCCAATAAAATGCCCTAAAATAAAAATGTCAAAATTCCATTAGGGCCCTTCTACACACATATTTGTTTTGGCATCTTTTTTTTTATAAACATCTTTGCGAACACCATTTTTATGTCATTTTTTCCTATGGAGAAAGATATATCATGCTGCATTTTGGACTAAACACCAGAGATCCAAAAATGCCACCCAATTGATAAAAGTGGCTGTAGCACACAATGTAGGTGTGTGCCTAACTTTATACTTGCCATAGATCTTTAGCTATCATCTAAAGCTGGTGTATTTTTTACCACAAAAACTGCACCAAAAAGTGAAGGTACAAAATCCCCACTAAAACCTACATAGTGTACAAAAATACCATTAAAATACTCCATAACAGAGCTGTTTGTGATGGTTATAGAACAGTTAAAAACATATACACTGGCATTGCAAAGACTTCTTAGTTCCATAACATGGACAGAGGTAAAAAAAAATCTTTCTCAGCTCTATTCTTTAGCAACTTACTTATATATAGACCAAAATTAAATCTTTATTTGTTTATTACAAATTTTATTTTCAGCTCGGGGCAATATTATATTTCTACTCTCATCCTCTGTGGAAGTGTGGGCCATAAAACCAAGCAATCATATAGCATTTCTAAGTGCAATTGTACAAGTCAAGCTGGATATTGAGCATGTTTGGCATGTGCTCTCCAGGGCTCGAAACACATCATTACAGAACATTTAAATTCAAAGGAAGCATTAGTAGATTCAAGACAGCTGCATTTTACTGATTATTTTTGAGGTATAAACAGCACTGATAAAACCACCACTGCAATTTGCCAGAAAACAAAAAGGGACATAAATACCAACACAAAAATACACAAAATTGCATCTTCCTGAATGTGCTGTTCTGTATCTCACATTAAAAGATCTTAAAAGATCAATTTTTTTTTTAAACTTCCTGCCAAAACATTTTTGGCAATGAGAGCAAAGCAATTTAAATTAAATTATATGCCTAGAAAAGACCTATTCATAAATCATGAGTATTTATGATGCTATCTATTTTCACAATCTGAAATTGAAACAAAAGGAAAAATGTTGTTAGGATCACTGCCACAAATGTTTCTTGTAAATAAGCAATGGGTTAATCAAAACATGGTTGATGCTATTAAGTGATTTACACATCTGAAGGATCCTCAGCTCAGATACACTTGCTGTTATGCCTTTCCTAAAAATAAAAATACCGTATTTTTCGTCCTATAAGATGCACTTTTTTCCCCCCAAAAGTGGGGGAAAAATAGCAGTGCGTCTTATGGGGCGAATGCTGCTGATTTTGCCGTATTTTCAATGATACACCCGCCGCGATGCCGCGCGGCGGGTGTATCAGCTGTGAGGGAGGAGGGACTGGGGGCCGGCATCTGCATTTATAATGACAGCGGGGCCCGTGCAGTGACTGTATTCTACTACACAGGCCCCCGATCACTGTATAATCATATCTGTATTCTGTAATAGTTAATTGTGTATATAATGTAATCGCATAATCAGCGCTACTTACAACTACAAGTGCTCGGTAGGTAGCAGCGAGGAGGGAGGAGGCAGGCCGGCGCGTCACTCACTACGTCACGCGCCTGCGCCGCCCACTTTATGAATGAAGCAGGCGGTGTGGGCGCATGACGTAGTGACTACTGCCAGCGCCCGTCCTCCCGGCCTGCCTCCTCCCTCCTCTCTGCTACCTACCGATCGCTTGTAGTTGTAAGTAGCGCTGATTATGCGATTACATTATATAGACAATTAACTATTACAGAATACAGATACGATTATACAGTGAGCGGGGCCCGTGTAGTAGAAAACAGTCACTGCACGGGCCCCGCTGTCATTATAAAAGCAGATGCGACCCCCACCCCTTGTATTGAGGGTCATTCACTACAGGGACACTGTTATGGAGGGGATCTGTGGATGACACATAGCATAAGATGCTATATATGTGTCATCCACAGATCCCCCCATAACAGTGTCATACACAGATCCCCATAACACTGCCATCCAGAGACCCCAATAAGAGCCACCCACAGATCCCCCATAAGTGTCACTCACAGATCCCCCATAAGTGTCACCCACAGATCCCCCATAAGTGTCACCTACAGATCCCCCATAAGTGTCACCCACAGATCCCCCATAAGTGTCACCCACAGATCCCCCATAACAGTGTGTAATCCACAGACCCCATAACAGTGCGTCACCCACAGATCCCCCATAACAGTGCATCACCCACAGATCCCCCATAACAGTTCGCCATCCACAGATCCCCCATAACAGTTCGCCATCCACAGACCACAATTAGTTCAAAACCCACCAAAAGCACACCTATTGGTTCAAAATATTTTTTTTCTTATTTTCCTCCTCAAAAACCTAGGTGGGTCTTATGGGCCGGTGCGTCTTATAGGGCGAAAAATACGGTAGTTATTTTCCTGCTGTCAAATTGAATGTTATACCGGTCGTCCGATTCCCTATAATATTTAATTATAACATTTGAAATGTGTTAGGTCTGCTGTTTGTGCCCACCACCCACTTGCTGTGCTCTGTAGGCACGGATGTCACACCACTCACCATGCCATCTAGCGTCCTGGTCTCTGACACCCTCTCCATATTGCTGCTTCCATGCTCCTATCTGAAGCCTCCTTAGGGTGTGCAAGTGTTCACCTCTGGCCAGTGTGCATGCTCCCGAATACTTCACCAGCCAATGACTTAGGGTCATGGGTATATAAAGCATCCTCTCCAGGCAGAGGGCACCTGAGCTTTAGTTTCCCTGGTGGCAATTTACTTGTATTTATTCTTTCATTATTTCATGCCTGTGTTCCAATCTGGTACCCATCCTGCCTATATGCTCCTGCACTTCTGGTTCAGTTCTGCATTAGTTCTATACCCAATCTGTGCTCCAGTCGAGTTCCCAGCCGGCCTGCCTTGTGTGTCCTTCACCACCACCCAACCCAGAAGTTTGTCCTCAGTCTCATTTCAACCACATTAACTATGCGCTGCCTGGATCTCAGAAATGACCTGCCCTATAAAAATATCACATGATCTACCTCTTCATAAATAAAAACTATGCCAGAAAAGACACTTATTGGTCTCCTCACCTTGAACAAAAACATAATATCAAGTGATCAAAAAATGTTATGTACTCCAAAATGGTACCAGTGAAAATGTCAACTTATCCTGCAAAGTACAAGCCCTCACACAAGACCATTGCCAGAAAAATTAATATGGCTCTCAGAAAACTGATGCAAAAACATCAATTGAATTGAACTGACCAGAATAATAAAGTTATTTTTTATTTGTTCCCACACGGTGTATGCTGCAATAACAAAACCGAAAAAGTAATCCAAGTAATCCCTGCCTTTTATTTTTCCTGATTCCCAAAAAGCTAAACAAAAAGCGATAAAAAAATGTTAAGTACCCAAATCAATGATAATGGCAACTCATCCTATAAAAAATAAGTCCTCACACAGCTCCACCAAGAGAAAAAATAAACATAGCACTGGTACCATAGAGACTTTTTGAAAGCAACTTGGTAGCTGTGAATGAATCCATCAAAATCTGAGCTACAAAAGCCAAAAAGTGGTCTCTTCTTTCTGAACCCTGCAGAATACTCAAACAACAGTTTATGTCCATGTTTGTGGCATTCCCATACCCTGTAGAACTCATCTATCAACTTAAGGGGAGTAGTGTGTCTCAGATAAAACAAGCTGGGCTGGAAACTGAAATGCCAAATCTATGGAAAACTTGCAATTTTAATTTTGCATATGCTCATCAATTTATGCAAAATAATTGTGGTGCCAAAATGCTCACTCCACCCCTTGATAAATAACTTGAGGGTTTTGAATATACAGTGTGGCGGGTGCTTATACTACACTCAACAGTGTTTACACCATTCCTACTATGAGATGGCCGATGGTGTGGGCATCTGGGCACACAAACAGTGTGGCAGTGTTGATGACGATATTCATCTTTAACCCAGGAAAAATGGATTACAATGGAAAATTTCCCCTTTGTTTTGTTTTAATTCCTATAGAACACCTAAATGGTTAATAAAGTTTCTAAAACCAGTTTTGAATAATTTGAGGGGTGTAGTTTTTAAAATGGGGTAATCTATGGGTGGTTTTTACTATGTAAGCCCCTCAAAGTCATTTCAAAACTAAACTGTCCCTTTAAAAAGTAGTTTTGAAAATATTCTTGAAAATAATGACAATTTAAAGTAAGTATATGACAAATGTTAATAAGTGTTTTGTGAGGTACCACTATTTGTCTTTAAAGCATAATTTCTGGGAAGCAGATTGTGCTGTGTCAATAGTGACCTGCTGCTCAGAACAATGCAGTAGCCATTGCTCATCCCCATACAGTGGAGGTGATTGCTGGATGTAAATGCAACTCTTTCACTCACTGATAAACAGGCAATTATTGGGAAGGGTCCCTTCCTGATAATTGTCTGTTCAGTTGGGACATGTAAATTTGCCTTTAGTTAATAATTGGAGTATATATTTATCTAAAATAATTTTTATGTATATGTCACTATCAGCTACAAACAAAATAATAGTCCAGTCTATTTGTATTAACTAATATATTTTTTTATTCCTTTCTCCTGAGATTTGCTGAATTTGAAAAACACGAAAGAAACAGGTCACAATAATTTTTGATCACAAATCACTTTACAAATAAGACCGTGTGACACTTACTTCATTTCCTATGGTCCAGGTTTTGCCACTTGTGAGCAATAAAGTTAGATTATTTCATTTTTATCACAGAGAGCAAAAGACAGCATTGAACTTAGGCTACTTTCACACCAGTGTTTTCAATTTCGCTATTGAGATCCGTCATAGGATCTCAATAGTGGAGGAAAACGCTTCAGTTTTGTCCCCATTGTCAATAAATGTGCAGGTAAGTACTGCCATCACTGTAATGCCAGTAGCCATGCTGGCTATATAGCACCCGATGACGCGGGTTCGGCTCATTGCGAGACAGGGAGAGCTGCGCTTAGGAAGGGACAGATAGTATAAGGAGATTGTGATTGCAATTTATTCAAGTGAATAACGTTTCAAAGACCAGAAATTCCTTTAAAGGACTATTGTGTGTGGTAGGCAGCAATTTATTTTAACAAAGTAGTACTCCAATTTTTTTTTTACATACTTTGCAAAATAGCGATTCTTTTTCTATATAGAGGGTGTCTGCAGTGACTTGTGACATCTGTGCAATACTTTCTATGTGTCAGGGGCAGAGATAGGAAGAATATTAGTGAAAACAATAATGTTTTTCCCATAATCTATCCACATTTTTGCTGTAAACGGTGTCATCCGTGAGTTGTCAGATCTGCGCTGCAATACCTTGTGTGGTTGTCAGGCCCAGATACAGTATATGGAAAAAATTATAATACAGAAAACACAATTTTTTCCCCCATAATCTAACCACATTTTTGCTGTCAATGGTGCAATCAATAAATTGTGTTATCTGCGCTTCAATACATTGTGTGGTTGTCAGGCCCAGATATATGAAAAAATTATAATACAGAAAACACTATTTTTTTCCCCATAATCTATTCATATTTTTGCTGTCAACGGTGCAATCCGTGAATTGTGTGATCTGCGCTTCAATACATTGTGTGTTTGTCAGGCCCAGATATAGGGGAAAAAATTATAATACAGAAAACACTATTTTTTTCCATAATCTATCCACATTTTTGCTGTCAACGGTGCAATCCGTGAATTGTGTGATCTGCGCTTCAATACATTGTGTGGTTGTCAGGCCCAGATATAGGGAAAAAATATATAATAGAGAAAACACAATTTTTTCTCCCTGAATCTATCCACATTTTTGCTGTTAACGGTGTAATCCATAAATTGTGTGATCTGCGCTTCAATACATTGTGTGGTTGTCAGGCCCAGATATATGAAAAAATTATAATACAGAAAACACTATTTTTTTCCCATAATCTATCCACATTTTTGCTGTCAACGGTGTAATCCGTGAATTGTGTGATCTGCACTTCAATACATTGTGTGGTTGTCAGGGCCTAGATAAAGGGGAAAAAAATTATAATACAGAAAACAATTTTTCTCCCATAATCTTTCCACATTTTTGCTGTCAATGGTGCAATCCGTGAATTGTGTGATCTGTGCTTCAATACATTGTGTGGTTGTGAGGCCCAGATATAGGGAAAAAAATTATAATACAGAAAACACTATTTTTTTCTCCCTGAATCTATCCACATTTCTGCTGTTAACGGTGTAATCCATGAATTGTGTGATCTGTGCTTCAATACCTTGTGTGGTTGTCAGGCCCAGATATTGGGAAAAAATTATAATACAGAAAACACTATTTTTTTCCCATAATCTATCCACATTTTTGCTGTCAACGGTGCAATCCGTGAATTGTGTGATCTGCGCTTCAAAACATTGTGTGGTTGTCAGGGCCAGATATAGTGAAAAATATAAATATAAATATAGACTACATCAGAAAACAGTGTCTGTACCGCAGATTCCAATAATCTGGACCTAAAATAGTGTCCATATTCTGTATGCTTCTGTGACATATACTGTCCTGCATCTAAAAACTGTTTCTTTAGGGCAAATTCCAAAAATCTTGACCTAATCTAGTGTCCATATTATGTGTGTTTCTGTGACATATATTGTCCTGGATCCAAAAACTGTTTCTTTAGGGCAAATTCAAAAAATCTGGGCCTATTCTAGTGTCCATATTCTGTGTGTTTCTGTGACATATACTGTCCTGCATCCAAAAACTGTTTCTTTAGGAAAAAATTCCCCAAATTTGGGCCTAATCTAGTGTCCATATTATGTGTGTTTCTGTGACATATACTGTCCTGCATCCGAAAACTGAGTTTGTATTGCAAATTCCAAAAATTAGGGCCTAATCTAGTGTCCATATTATGTGTGTTTCTGTGAAATATACTGTCCTGCATCCAAAAATCTGTTTCTTTAGGGCAAATTCCAAAAATCTGGGCCTAATCTAGTTTCCATATTCTGTGTGTTTCTGTGACTTATACTGTCCTACATCCAAAAACTGTTTCTTAGGACAAATTCCAATAATCTGGGCCTAATCTAGTGTCCATATTCAGTGTGTTTCTGTGAGATATACTGTCCTGCATCAGAAAACTGTGTTTTTAGCGGACTGTAAAGCAATCTGCACCACATCTAGTGACAAAAATCATTAATATGAAGAAGGCGAGCACTAATGGACAGGGAAGTGCACGTGATGCTGATGGTGTACGCAGAGGCCCTGGCCCTGGGCGCAATGAAACTGTGCCTGCTGCCAGTGCACCAGAAAAAATTTAAAAACATCCACCGTTCCCAGCTTCATGTCCAACTTAACTGGGCGGCGCAGGACAACACTGTCCAAGTCGGACCAGTGCGAACAGTTGGTCGGTTGGATTGCTGAAGATAATGATTCCAGTTGGTTAAGCACCACCCTCTCTTCCACCAAGTCCAGTCTCTGTAGCCAAGAGTCTGGTCAACCGAATCCTCTCTCTGATCATCCTTCCTCACACCACGGAGAGGCTTGCCAAACGAGTGATTCCAAACTCGGTTATTCCGAGGAGCTCTATCCAGCGCCACTATTACATTTGGCCCTCGCGCCCAGCACGCTTGAAAGGGACCTCGGATATTGTGCCCTGATTCCCAGCCTCTTAAACCTTCACAGTCTCAAGAAGATGACGGTGGTGAATGGCAATCATTTGTTCACGAGTTGGATAATGATGAGACACAGTTACCAATCACTGAGGTTGTGGTTAGGTAAAATCAGGAGGATGAGCAGAGTCAGGAAGTGAAAGAAGAGGTGGTTGACGATGAGGTCACTGACCCAACATGGGAAGGTGAAAAGCCGAGCGAGGACAGCAGTACAGAGGGGTTGGGATCCGCAGCACTGCAACAAGCTGGAAGAGGCAGTGGGGTTGCAAAGGGAGAAGTCGGCCCACACCAAACAGGCCCGCAACCATTACACCGAGCACCACTATGTGTAAATCTACCTTGCCAAGGTGTAGGTGATCCGCAGTATGGAACTTTTTTGAGGAAAGTGCAGATGAAAAACGAGTGGTAGTTTGCAACCTGTGCCGTAACAAAATGAGCCGGGGTGTGAACTCTAGCAACCTCACCACCACCAGCATGATCCGCCACATGGCATCCAAGCACCCTAACAAGTGGGCCGAACGCCTGGGTCCACAATTTGGGTCTGCAGGTCCCACCACTGCCTCCTCTTCCCCTGTGTTACACACTGCTGGACAATCCCCACATGGATAAGTGGTGGTGGCCAGGGACGCTACATTTCCCTGACCGCACACTGGGTGAATGTGGTGGAGGCTGGGAGTGAGTCGTACCCTGGGATGGCACAGGTGCTACCCACGCCCAGGATTGCGGGCCCTATGTTCATCAGGGTCTCCGCCAGCAGCTATATTACTGGCTCCAACCCCCACTTCTCCTCCTCCGCTTCCTCCTCCTCCACTTCCACCTCCAGCTGCAGTCAGTGATCAGTCGCTAGCTGGAAGCAGTGTAGCACTGCTGTGGGTAAGTGTCAACAGGCCGTGCTGAAGTTGATCTGTTTAGGGGACAAACAGAACACCACCGCAGAGCTGTGGCAGGATATAAGGGACCAAACCGAACTGTGGCTCTCGCCACTCAACCTACAACCAAGCATGGTTGTGTCTGACAATGGCCGTAACTTGGTGGCGGCTTTAGAGCTCGGCAACCTGACACACATCTCATGCCTAGCCCACGTCTTAAACTTAGTGGTTCAGCGGTTTATCAAAACCTATCCCAATTTGCCACAGCTACTAGTGAAGGCACGTTGCCTGTGTGCCCATTTATGCAAGTCGTCCACAGCCTCAGCCAGTCTGTCAATGCTGCAGCAGCGCCTGCGGCTTCCAGCTCACCGACTGTTGTGCAACGTGAGCACGCGCTGGAACTCTACGTTCCATATGTTGGCCAGGCTTTGTGAGCAGCAGAGGGCAGTTGTGGAATACCAGCTGCAACATGGTCGTCGCTTTTCGAGTCAACTGCCACTATTCACAAGCGAGGAGTGGGCATTGATGTCAGACCTCTGTGAGGTTTTAAAAAACTTTGATAAATCCACACAGATGGTTAGTGATGATAACGCTTTTATCAGCGTAACCATCCCACTGCTGTGTCTACTCAAACGATCGCTGCTCACAATTAATGACGACGCTCTGAATGTGGCAGATGAGGAAAAGGGGGAGCACATTACACAGGGTGATAGCCAGCCCACCCTCAGTTTGTCTTCTCAGAGCGAATTGGACCATGAAGAGGAGGAGGAAGAGGAGGTGGAGCTAGAGACTGTTGCCTCTGCTACAGAGGGTAGTACCGATGAATTTTAATTTCATCTGTTCAGCGTGGATGGACAGAAGAGGAGGAGGAGTATGAGGAGATGGAGAGTCATCCTGACGTCAACATCGACGTCTTGCCTGTTAGTACTCTGGCACACATGGCTGATTTCATGTTAGGCTTCCTTTCCAGCGACCCTTGCATTATGCACATTTTAGATACCATGGATTACTGGGTGTTCACCCTTCTCGACCCCCTGCTACTAAGAGAACTTCTCATCTCTCATTCCTCTGGTGGAGAGGACGAGCAAAATGGTGCAATACCAGAAGATTCTTGTTGGAAAATTGCTCCAAAACTTTCCATCTGACAATGCTGGCGGCAGAGTCCGTACTTCCTTAAGCAACCGAGGAAGGGAGACAAGGGGAACACACAGCAGTTCCAATAAAGGCAGGGCAACACTCTCCAAGGCATGGGACACTTTTATGACACCCCGCCAGCAACCTCAGCCTGAAGCGCGGCCTAGTGGTACAAGGAGGAAAAAGTTTTGGAAGATGGTGAAGGAATAGATAGCAGACCATGTCGGCGTCCTAAATGATCCCTCAGTGCCTTACAACTACTGGGTGTCCAAACTGGACACGTGGCAAAAACTTTCGCTTTACGCCTTGGAGGTGCTGGCCTGCTCTGCCGCCAGCGTTTTGTCTGAGCGTGTATTTAGTGCTGCTGGTGGCATTATAACAGATAAGCGTATCCGCTTGTCCATTGGCAATGCTGACAGCTTGACTCAGATAAAAATGAACAAGGCCTGGATTGCCCCTGACTTCTTAACTCCACCAGTGGAGAGCTGAGCTGATGATGAACAAAAAGGCAATTTCAATCTATCATTTATAATGTACTCAATCTACTGTAGTGTATTCCCATGCACCTTTTCCACCACAAAAAAAGAATATATAGTTGAATCTTGTTTTCTCCTCCTCCTTCTCATCCAGATTGTCTATATTCCCTCCACTCAATTTTTTTTTAATAGGGTCAGCTCAACTGCAGGCCCTCAACTCACATTTTTTATAGGGTCAGCTCACCAGCAGGCCCTCACTCCTAATGTTTTAGAGGGTCAGCTTAGCAGCATGCTCTTACCCATAATGTTTTAAAAGGGTCAGTTTAGCAGCAGACCCTCGCTCCTAATGTTTTAGAGGGTCAGTTCAGCAGCAGGCCCTCGCCCCTAATGTTTTACAGGGTCAGCTCAACAGCAGGCCATCGCATATAATGTTTTACAGGGTCAGCTCACCAGCAGGCCCTTGCCCCTAATGTTTTACAGGGTCAGCTCAGCAGCAGGTCCTCCAATATAATGTTTTACTTGGTCAGCTCACCTGCAGGCCCAAACCTAAAATCTTTTACAGGGTCAGCTCACCTGCAGGCCCGCAACTCAATGTGAATGAGGCCCTCCTTTATGTGATATACAGGTTGTATCAGAATGCCTCTTCATTGTAATTTTTGGCAGGACTTGCACTTTATATACAAGTAAATATACAGGAAAGAAAGTTTTCAATAAATTTTTCCTATAAAGTCAATTTTTTACTTTGGTTTTGTGCGTAAAACCTTAATTAGATTGTGGGCCTGGTGATCACTTTAAGCTGTTTTAAGCTGCATCAGCAGCAGCATAGTGATAATAATGAGTGGCAAGGTGACATGGTGTGGAGATGGCAGCATGAGGAGGGCACATAGTGGCACAATGACAGAGTCTGGACAAAAGACTGAGGCCACAGATTGTTTAGAAAGATGCAGATGGAAACAATCCGTGGAGCTGTATCACGGTCACCTGCAGATTAATGCAGACCAGGGCCGTAGCTATAGGGGAAGCAAGGGAAGCTGCAGCTTTGGGGCCCTGACCCAGAAGGGGCCCATCCAGGGGGAGGAGGTCTAAAGGATTTGGTCAGGGCCCCCTCAACAGTATTACACAATGAAATTATATATAGTGACAGTATAGACAATGTATAAAACTGATGGAACAGCCACAGGAATGGGGGAGGCATGAAAGTAAGGGGTTACTAAAAAATTACTGTGGGATGGAGCCCCATTCAAAAATTGGCTGTGGGGCCCATTCAATTCTAGCTACGCCACTGATGCAGCCCACAAATGCAAGTTGGGTTTATTGATTACAAAACCTTAATTAGATTGTGGGTCTGGTGATCAGCTTAAGCCCTTTTAAGCAGCATCAGCAGCAGCAGCATGGTGATAAAAATGAGTGGCAAGGTGACATGGTGTGGAGATGGCAGCATGAGGAGGGCACATAGTGGCACAATGACAGAGTCTGGATAAAAGACTGAAGCCACAGATTGTTTAGAAAGATGCAGATGGAAACAATCTGTAGAGCTGTATCATGGTCACCTGCAGATTAATGCAGACCAGGGCCGTAGCTATAGCGGAAGCAGGGGAAGCTGCAGCTTTGAGGCCCTGACCCAGAAGGGGCCCATCCAGGAGGAGGAGGACTAAAAGATTTGGTCAGGGCCCCCTCAACAGTATTACACAATGAAATTAGATACAGTGACAGTATAGACAGTGTATAAAATGGATGGAACAGCTGCCGGGCCTGGTCTGAGAGAGCGATCTTTACTAGCCACAGGAATGGGGGAGGCATGAAAGGAAGGGGTCGCAAAAAAATTACTGTGGGATGGAGCCCCATTCAAAAATTTGCTGTGGGGCCCAGTCAATTCTAGCTACGCCACTGATGCAGCCCACAAAAGCAAGTTGGGTTTATCAATTACAAAACCTTAATTAAATTGTGGGCCTGGTGATCAGTTTAACCACTTCCCATCTGGGCCCTTTGCCCCCTTCCTGACCAGGCCAAATTTTGCAAAACGGACATATCTCACTTTATGTGGTAATAACTTTGGAACGCCTTTATTTATCCAAGTCATTCAGAGATTTTTTTCTCGTGACACATTGTACTTCATGATAGTCATAAATTTGAGTCAAAATATTTCACCTTTATTTATGAAAAAATCCCAAATTTACCCAAAAATGTAAAAAAAATCGCAATTTTCTAAATTTCAATTTCTCTGCTTTTAAAACAGAAAGTGATACCTCATAAAATATTTATTATTTAACATTCCCCATATGTCTACTTTATGTTGGCATCATTTTGGAAATGTCATTTTATTTTTTTAGGACGTTAGAAGGCTTAGAAGTTTAGAAGCAATTCTTCAAATTTTTAAGAAAATTGCCAAAACCCACTTTATAAGGACCAGTTCAGGTCTGAAGTCACTTTGTGGGGCCTACATAGTGGATACCCCCATAAATGACCCCATTGTAGAAACTACACCCCTCAAGGTATTCAAAACCGATTTTACAAACTTTGTTAACCCTTTAGGCGTTCCACAAGAATTAAAGGAAAATGGAGATCAAATTTTTAAATTTCACTTTTTTGGCAGATTTTCCATTTTAATCAATTTTTTTCTCTAACACATCGATGGTTAACAGCCAAACAAAACTCAATATTTATTACCCAGATTCTGCGGTTTACAGAAACACCCCACATGTGGTCGTAAACTGCTGTATGGGCACACGGCAGGGCGCAGAAGGAAAGGAACTCCACATGGTTTTTAGATGCCATGTCCCATTTGAAGCCCCCTGATGCACCCTTACAGTAGAAACTCCCAAGAAGTGACCCCATTTTGGAAACTAGGGGATAAGGTGCCAGTTTTATTAGTACTATTTTTGGGTACATATGATTTTTTGATCATTCAATATAACACTTTATGGGGCAAGGTGACCAAAAAATTGGTTGTTTTAGCACAGTTTCTATTTATTTATTTTTACAGCGTTCACCTTAGGGGTTCAGTCAAGTGACATTTTTATAGAGCAGATTGTTACGGACGTAGCGATACCTAATATGTATACTTTTTCTCATTTATTAAAGTTTTACACAATAATAGCATTTTTGAAACCAAAAAATTATGTTTTAATGTGTCCATGTTCTGAGAGCTATAGTTTTTTTATTTTTTGAGAGATTTTCTTATGTAGGGGCTCATTTTTTGCGGGATGAGGTGACGGTTTTATTGGTACCATTTTGTGGGACATACGCGTTTTTGATCACTTGGTGTTGCACCTTTTGTGATGCAAGGTGACAAAAATTGCTTGTTTTGACACAGTTTTTTTTTTTTTTTTTTTTACGGTGTTCACCCGAGGGGTTAGGTCATGTGATATTTTTATAGAGCTGGTTTTTACGGACGCGGCAATACCTAATATGTATACTTTTTTTTATTTGTTTCACTTTAACACAATAATAGCATTTTTGAAACCAAAAAAATTATGTTTTAGTGTCTCCATGTTCTAAGAGCTATAGTTTTTTTATTTTTTGAGAGATTTTCTTATGTAGGGGCTCATTTTTTGCGGGATGAGGTGACGGTTTTATTGGTACCATTTTGTGGGACATACGCGTTTTTGATCACTTGGTGTTGCACCTTTTGTGATGCAAGGTGACAAAAATTGCTTGTTTTGACACAGTTTTTTTTATTTATTTTTTACGGTGTTCATCCGAGGGGTTAGGTCATGTGATATTTTTATAGAGCTGGTTTTTACGGACACGGCAATACTAAATATGTCTATTTTACTTTATTTTTTCTATTTTAATTTTTTTTTTTTTATTCCTAACTTGGGAACTTTTTTTTTTTTTACATGTGAAACTTTATTTTATTTTATTTTTTCAACCCTTTATTTTTTTTATTTTTTTTTACACTTTTCGTCCCCCATAAGGTCATACAAGACCTCTGGGGGACATTTACTTCACTTTTTCTTTTTTTTTTCACAGTTGATTTCTCCTGTAACTGGGGCTGACATAGTAGCCCCAGTTACAGGACAAATGCACCCCTATAGAGGCTGTACAGCAGCAATCCAGCGCTGTACAGCCTCACAGCAGGGCTGATCGAGGTCTCTGAGAGACCTCACACAGCTCCTGCACACTCCGGTCACGGCGGTCACATGACCGCCGGGCCGGAACAGGAAGCGCACAGCGCTTCCTGCTCTGCAGACACAGCGCTCGGTGAGCGCTGTGTCTGCAGCGATCGTGAAGGCAGGGACACCTGGGCACTGTCCCTGCCTTGTCTTAGGGTTGCCCTGCTGTCACTGACAGCGGGCAACCCGATCAGCAGCTGCACGATTAGCGTGCAGCTGCTATTTCTGACAGGACGTTTTAAAACGTGCTGTCAGAAATAGACGTCCACCCATAGGACGTTTATATCCTATGGGCGGACGTGAGGCGGTTAAGGCCTTTTAAGCAGCATCAGCAGCAGCAGCATGGTGATAAAAAATGAGTGGCGAGGTGACATATTGTGGAGATGGCAGCATGAGGAGGCCACATAGTAGCACTATGACTGAGTCTGGATAAAAGACTAAGACCACAGATTGCTTAGAAAGATGCAGATGGAAACAATCTGTGGAGCTGTATCACTGTCACCAGCAGATTAATGCAGCCATCAAATTCAAGTTGGGTTTGTCGGTTCCACCTCAGCTCCACAGCAGGCCTGCACCTAAAATCTTTTACTGGTTCAGCTCACCTGCAGGCCCGCAACTCAAATCTGTTACTGGGTCAGCTAAGATGCAGGCCCACGACTTAAATTTTTTACAAGGTCAGCTCACATGCAGGCCTGCAACTTATGCTGCCTTGCTTTGAAGTAGTAGCCGTAGCCGTTTATCAGGCTCCCTCTCCGGCATGGAACCCTGATTCCTGGTTACCTGTGATCACTATGGTAGGCGCATAAAAGAACATCTAAAGTTGATATGAAAGATATCCAAATGGATCGTGGACGTCACAGGGACTTGCGATCAGGCAGAAGGTATCTAGAGTCAACAAAGCGACAGCCTCTCCTGTATAATGTTTCCTCATCTTAAAGACCACAGTGACATTTCCGGTAATTTTTTATTACTCATTCCAATAACAGGGTATCTTAAGAGTCCTGTATTGTTATTTATCGTCACTACCTCCCCGAATTAGGAGTGGGTAATTGCCGCGCGCCCGCTGCCTTCCTTGATTGTTTCTGCTTCTATAACTTGACCCACCCTCTCTACCCAATCAGATTTCAGCCATTGACCTCCCTTGGATGTGGTATCCCTTTCTCAGGCTCCCTCTCCGGCATGGAACCCTTATTCCCCGTTACCCGTGATCACCATGGTAGGCTCAGAAAAGAACATCGAAAGTTGATAGGGCAAACATCCGAATGGATCGTAGCCATCACAGGGGCGTGCAATCGCCCAGAGGTTTTCTAGAGTCACTAATGCGGCAGAAGGCTCTCGCCCCTAATGTTTTAGATGGTCAGATCAGCAGGCCCTTGCTCCAAATGTTTTTTTGGTTCACCCTCAGGCCATCAATCCTAATTTTTCAAGGCTGTGGATGATGCCCTTCTTTATGTATAAAGGGGGTATTGGAGTGCCGATTCCTTGTAATTTTTGGCAGCCCTTTCACTTATTGCATATTCTTTATGAGTGTAGGAGTCCCACTACATGAACAATTGTACCACAATGTGGATGAGGCCCTCCTTTATGTGATATACAGGTTGCATCGGAGTACCTCTTACTTGTAATTTTATTGCAGCACTTGCACTTTATATACAATTGAATCTACAGGAAAGAATGTTTCCTAACAATTTTTCCTGTAAAATAGATTTGTTGGGGGGGGGGGGGGGTTTGTGCGTATTTTTGCCAGTCTGTAAAATTGATGTACAACTCGGACAACATGGTTCCCACAAATGACCTGGGAGTCTAAAATCCATCCAGACATTGTCCCCATGATGTTCCCGATCCATTTTGGTGGTGTTTCTGTCACACTGACCTTTTCCAATAGACCAGGCACCCTTCTTCAGATCAGGGGGTGCCTGGTAGTCTCCCATCGACTTCCATTATACTCGAGTGCTCAGCCGAGCACACGAATATAGCAATGTGTTCGGCCCGAACACCTGAATACTTTGGTGCTCGATCATCACTAATAGATATGTCTCAGATCAATACAGGGTTGCAGGCTGGATTGTGTTACAGACAAAATAGTTAGGTTTTCATAAATGCCAGACTAAATAGGTGGCTTTACAGTTTGGACTTAAATGCTTCCAGGGTTGGGGATGTCCTAACTGGGTGTGGCAGGAAGTTACAAAGTGTAGGGGAGGCATGACAGAAGGCTCTGTCTCTAAAGGTTTTGAGGTGGGGTGATCAAGTTATTAGATCCTTTTGATCTAAGATTGTGGGGGGTGTGATGCAGTTGCAACAAGTCCTTCAGGTATCCAGGGCCTTGATTGTGCAAGGATTTGAATGTCAATAAGCCAATCTTAAACAGAATTCTCCATTTTATTGGTAGTCAGTGTAGTGAGCGAAGGGTTGGTGTTATATGGCATTGGCAATGGCAGGGTTGCTTGTTAACAGCCTTACAGCGGCATTCTGTACTAATTGCAGGTGATGCAGGTCTTTGTTTGGAAGGCCTGTATAGAGAACATTGCAGTAGTCCAACCGTGATGTGAGGAAGGCATGAATAAGGTTTGGAAGATCTGCTGGTGGTATGAGGTGTTTAATTTTTGCAATGTTCCTTAGGTGAAAGAAGGAAAGTTTCACAACAGCTGAGATTTGATTCCTGAAGCTTATTTCTCTATCAATCAAGACGCCCAAGCTGCACACAAAGTCTGATTTGTTCAGTTCTGCGCTCCCTATCCTTAGTGGTGCTGGCTGAGACTGGAGCTGCTTTGTTGTCGAGCGCCGATAACAAAAACCTCAGTTTTGTCAGCATTTAGTTTTAGCCAGTTATCATTCATCCACTCCTGAGGCTCAGCTAAGCACGCATTTATTTGTGGGGCAGGGTCTGTGATGCCAGGTTTGAAAGATAAATATAGCTGGGTGTCATCCGCATAGCAGTGATAGGTCAGGCCATGTTTTTGTAGATTTTTCCAAGTGGCAGCATGTATATGGTGAACAGTAAAGGGGGTAGTATCGCACCTTGGGGTACACCGTATTTTAGTGGTATAGGGTTGGAGAGGAAGGGCCCTAAGGATACCCTTTGAGTTCTGCCAGCCAGGAAGGAGTTGAACCACTGGAAAACTAAGCCATCTATGCCACAGTACTCTCGTAGCCTGTTAAGCAAGATTTTGTGATCAACTGTGTCAAAAGCCACTGAGAGGTCGAGCAAAATCAGGATGGAACATTGACCTCTGTCTCTTGCCATGAGCAGATCATTGCAGATCTGGGTGAGGGCTGTTTCACAGCTGTGGTGTTTTCTGAAGCCAGATTGAAGAGGGTCAAGGATGCTGTTCCTTGAGAGCCTGGCTTCAAGTTGGAGATAGACAGCCTTTTCAATAACTTTCCCCAGAAATGGGAGGTTGGAGACAGGTCTGTAGCTGTTTAGAGCATCTGGGTCTAAGGATGGTTTCTTGAGTAGCGGTCTGACGATTGCTTCTTTCAGATAGGTGGGAAATTTGCCTTCTTGTAAGGAACAGTTGATTATTTTGTGGAATGCTGGTCTAAACAGCTCAGGGCATTTAGATAGATAAATCTATATGAGGATAAATATATGTTGAATAGGATAGCCTTTAGCTTGTAACAATTCCACATTTATGATGCCTGTTCATACATACATACATACCCATTCTGCTCCTGCAAATAACTTTCCATTTTTCATCAGTGATGATGTCCGTGTTGCTTCGGTTTTTGTTCTATGTGTCTGTTTTTTGCTTTCTGTGTGGCATCTTATTTTCATATACGTGAAAAAAAAAAAAAAAAAAAATAGAAGGTTGAAAAGGGGATTTCCAGAGTGTCTCCCAGTGATGATCTGAGGAAAATAGAACAAACAATGATGACCTTTGTGATGACCCATGGTTTTGATGGACCCATAGACTTGTGTGCTGTCCATGAAGAACGTGTACAGCACATACCTGTGATTGACATGTGAATAAGATCTATCTGGAACTTTATCTATTACCTTATCTAATATTTGAATAATGCATCACATATCTTTTGTACATACTTGTGGTATATGTAAAGGGGGTGATCTGTTTCATGTAAATAAAGTTTCTACTATACTTTTTATTTCAGATCTTCACCAGTCTCAAGATCTCTTCTTGTTATCTGAATGAAAAAATACAAATTAGCACTTTACACTAAAGATGAACGAATCCATTTATGAAACTCCAGTAGTCTCATCAAGCAGAGTTCTGCACTTGCAACAGGGTTTCCAGAAGCTGAGGACACTCCCTGCCTCTTGATGGACAGGGCCAGACATCTCGGCCTGCCCTGACAATCTTGTGCCTGCACCACTGCTCTGAGTAGCGGTAAAAGTGCAGAGACTCTGCTTTGGCAGAAGTGAAGCAGAGCATGCACAGTCACTGCTCCAGAGCATCTGTGCTTGCATGGCTACACATCGAGAATAGGCCAGATGATCGCTAACGAGTGTTTGCGCAAAAGCTCATTAGCCATTATCTGCCAGTATGTAGGTGTCGCCGATTACCAGATGCATGAGCAAATTGGATAATATGATCGTTTGTACAGTCGCGTAAATCGTTGTTTGACAGTAGCAGATTGGATTGTCTAATTACGTTCAGCTGCCGATAAACAATGATTCTGTATGGGGAATAGGGATGGCATTAGTGTTTGCTCCTCCCCATACTATGGAGGAGATTGCTGCGTGTAAATCCAGCAGTCTCCTTCAAAGAAAGAGCAGACACTTGCCGGGAAGAAATGCTTCATTCACACAACAATCGTCTGATAAATCTACCAGTGTAAAGGGGGCCTTACAAAGAAAGACAATAAATATAGATAATTACAGTAGCTTAAATAAGTTATCTGACCCCTGAAATTCCCACCATATGCCCGGGCCCCTCACACAGGGAGATGCAGCGGCGGCCTTGCAGGCTTCAGAAGCGAAGCAGGTGCCGGGGAGCAAGGTAAGTACATTATGTGTGAGGGGCCTGGGTATATGAAGGGGGGCATTTCAGGGGTCAGATAACCCCTTTAATGGGTTATCCCAGTTAAAAGCATCCATCACCAATAGATTGCAGAGTCCAAACGCAGGGACCTGAAACTGATAAAGGTAAATATCAGCCTCCCCAGCTGCACAATTGCTGCTTGAAAATTGAAAGGAGCAACGATTGAGCATGCATCTTGCTACTCCACTCAATGTCTATGCCTTTAATGGCTGTTGGATGTTCTCAATGAAAGGACTTTAGAGGGGATGTCACCACTCCTGGCAGGTCTTTATTACTAAATACTTGCATTCTCTATTAAATAACAATTCTGGCACTGTCAGCACTGATTAGACAATTCCAGGCTACAAAGGGACAAACCCAAACTTCCAATTTTTCTATTTACTCCTGTATTTCCAAGAAGAAGGACAGAAGAACACATACCAGAGTTCTGAGATTATTCACTCTGAAATGATTACTTGAAGAATATGAGCATTTACTTAAACAGACATTTCAGAAAAGCTGACAATTCCTCTTTAAAAATCTTGTAATTTGGGCATTAATTGTAGCTAACTAGGGTGAAGTACTGTACGTCAGATTTGCTCTTTTATATACCATAGTCAACATAAGGAAGGCTCTTTATAAAAACACTGCACAGAAGCAAAGGTACATTTGGCCACAAAAGACAAATAAAACATGAGAACCTTCCTGTCATCTAGCATATGATTGAAAGCAAAATAATTGTCAAAATGTCCTCGCCATCCTGGCTTTTGGGATTCAGGAACACAATCCTTTGCAGACCTCTCCAGCTTTGAAGTAAATTGATTGTTCCACTAATGAGAAGCATTTTTAGAACAAGTTTACCCGGTACACTAATTATCAGTGTCAGTAATAGAATTAAGACAGATAATTGCAATAAAAGCTTCATTAAACAATGCAATGAAATGTATTTGATTTGCATTGTATTAACATAATGCCATCCTTTGCTTTATGATGCAGAATAGTCAATGTTGCTTATACATTTGGTGCTCATTAAAATATATGGACATTTTGTGTACCATATATACTGCCATGCAGATGCCATTTGATGGTGATTAAATCCACATTAGCCATATTATTTTCTCACATACATAGAAATATGGATTCTGAAATTTAATTGCTGTTTCATATTTGACAGGGGAAAGGGTCACTTCTAGACCACTGATGTGGAAATCCTGGCTTTATTAACCACTAACTGAACATGTTTTCCATTTCTTAATGCTCAGTACAGCACATACCTTATTCAGACAATGAAATTTGGTTAAACCAATCACTCTACAGTATGTAAAGGGTATATTAAATAGGCCGATTTTCTGCCCGATAATCGTTAACGAGCATTCATAGTATCGCTCGTTAGCGATCATCTGGCAGTCTAAAATTGCCTCTGATTGCTCGATGAAGGCTCGTTCATCAGGCAACTCCAATCTTTCAGCATGCTGAAAGATCTGGATTTGCCAGCAGCAAATTGTGTTTTGTAATCATGATCTGACACTGACACACCGCTGTCCTGCATGGGGATGAGCTATGGCATAGAGATTGCTCCTCCCAATGCTGTGGAGGACATTGCTGCTATCTGGCGACTACCAAGAGGGAACTCTTTCCTCCCGACAATTGCTTGCAGCATCGGGGTGTCTAAAACACCTTTAAGATGTTAATAAGATACAAATTAAGCTGCTTTGAGGAGCTGCCTGCCAAAATGAACATCTTTAACTACCTATGACAGGAAGTCCCGATACACCCTTAACATTTTTTATTACTCATTTGAATTTATTTGTGTATATTATGTTTCTAGATATGCAGGATATGTTAAGCTCTTCCATTTAACCCATTTTTCTCCTGCTACCCTACACAGAGTGGAAAAGGTTTAGGATGGAAAGGAGTAACACAGGACTCCAGAATCAGACTACACACAATGTTGATTTATAGTCTGTAACCATGGAGCCAAATAGGCATACACAAAATTAGCATAAATGAAAATAAATTTGTCTCGGCTGTTAGTTATGCTCCATTTTGGAAAAGGGATGAGGGCAGTGTAAAATGAGGCAGTTGTGACTTTTTCCAAAAAATTGCATTTGAACAGTCTCAAACACACAGCTTGCAACTTTTTAAAGCCACTTTGCTGGTGCAAGGCAGATGATAAATCTCCACCACAGTGTTCATTGTTGGATAAGTTCAAGGAGATGTCTGCTTTGGATAATCACTATTTGTTAGAAAGATCAGGCTTCTGGATTGAAGAACTATCCTCAGTATAATCTGCAGGAACCCAGCATGGCCAATACGCAGTGGACAGAGCGGTCTGCTTTTGGCTCAAACCACCATGTTGTTTTCAGAACTAGTGCTTGATGAGAATTGCTGATTAAGGGAAATTAAGCATTACACAGTGCCCATTCAAATCAATGTATTGTATGCAGTGCAGGACAGAACCTTCTTTGAGAAATACACTCTTTATAGGCACTGTCTACTATTTCTACTATGGCCAAGAAATGACGATCCTGAACAAAGGATACCGCTGTATTAACACAGAATTCCTTTACACATTATACAACCCCTCCCCAACAACTTGACCCGTCCCTGGATAATTTCATCATGTTGGGCCGCAGCTACATAGAGAAGTATGGCACTGCACATGCTATTCTCTATCACAAGCATTCCTTCCTTCCCAGCCACTGCCACCAATGAAAAGGCTGATGAGCAGGTTGTCAGGAAGGGACTGTAAGTTTAAGGATGTCAGCCACTGCCCCACTAATGAAAAAAAAGATGAGGGTCCAGGAGCAGTGTCATAGGGTCCAGGAGCTGTGTCATGTAGGGAGGAATGAGGAGAAGAACTTGGGAGCTCAGTTTCTCTTCCTTCCACATGCGCCTTCTGGAGAGTGTCACAAAGAGTAGTCAGACATAAAGTCAAGAGTCCTCTCCAGCATGGCAGCAGAGTCCACTGAAATAAAGGCAGGCAGATACGAATGTAATATATAAGGCTTGCTTCACAGAGAGCATCCTGCAGGAGTTCTCTCGTTCCGCCATTGCCAATGCCCATCAGCTCAACTGACTATATTGGGGTCCGGTGGCGATTCGACTGCTACCTGACAATTATTTGGCTAGAAAAATACTGCTTTGTTGTTAATAGTGTCAGTGGGAATAACATCCAGCAATGTTGGAGCCTGACAGCTCCGGCATGATGGAATTTTGCTGGTAGTTTGAAACAAGTTTTTATAAGCCATTTCAATTGTAATAATCATATAGTGTCATATATTTTAATATGTACTTTGTGTTTTGTTACAATATGTGCGTGATTTAGTCAACCACCCCTGCTCCAACCCCCCCTCCCCTTCCCAAACCGCTCCCGGGCCCTGGGAAAATAGTTTTCCATGAAACTGGTCCATGGTGTGAAAACGGTTAGGGATCACTGCTTTATAGCAAACATTGGCTTTGCCAAAAGTCTTTTTGCAGTAGATTTAAGGCTTAGGTTACACAGTCATATTGGGTGCAACAGGTGTCATTCTACAAAGGATCACAGTGTAGGCCAGTAGCAGGGCAGCCATAGAAATGGGGTCACAGTGCAAATTGCATGTTTGCCATGACCACAACCTCAGAATTACAAAGAAATGCAATCCTGTTGGATTTTTTGCAATTCTAGGGTTGGGATAACCATGAATATGTGTTGGGAAAGCAATCAGAACAGAATATTTGACCTAAAAATTACCATGTTAAAAAGTGTAAAAAGTGAATATTTTCTAATCTCTTTTTATTTTCTGATTACAGATTTTTTTAAATTATTTTTCCTGAAGATGACCATGGGGGCTGCCATCATGTCTGAGCTGTTCTTAACAGCTGTGCCTGCGCAGCACAGTCAGGAAGCCTTGGGCGCTGATTGTTCAGACTGCGTAGGCACAACCCATGTAAATTGTGAGTTTTAACTGAGCTAGGATACATGCAGCTTGATATCGGAAGTGCTTGCAACCCAAATAGGCCTCTTGCACACAACCGTATGTATTTTGCGGTCCACAAAAAATGTATCCGATAAAAATATAGATAACGTCCATGTGCATTCCGTATTTTGCGGAACGGAACAGCTGGCCCCTGATAGAACAATACTATCTTTGTCTGCAAAGCGGACAATAATAGGACATATTTTTTTGCGGAACGGAAATACGGACATACGGAAACGGAATGCACACGGATTACCTTACTTTTTTTTTTGCGGACCCATTGAAATAAATGGTTCCGTATACGGTCAACAAAAAAAAAAGAAACAGAGACGGAAAGAAAATACGTTTGTGTGCCAGAGGCCTTAGGCTGAGGAGAGCAGCATTGGTCCGGTAGAGAAATTTTAAATTATTGTCAATTTAACTGCTTTAATGCACATCAAGGGGATAAAGATGAAAGAAGAAAAAACTCTGATAACCCCTTTAATGGACATATATAATGAGGAACAGTGAATATTATATGGCTGAAACTGTAAATATCAGTCAAATGCAAGACTGAATATGAATTATGCTCTACATACAATTTTCAGGTTTTTCCTTCGAGCATACCATAAGTGGTTAACAGCAGAGAATGTCTTCTTACAGTAAAGGTAAAACAACAAGCACAGATGAACTATGAATGAAAAAAGACTTCTAATAAAGTTCTGCAGCTGAATGGAAAGTATCCCGTTCTACTGATGGAGCCAGGAATTAAATGAATGCTGTTCTGTTCACTAATGCAAATGCCAGTGCTGATTGTACATAAATTGCCTTCTAATGTTTTCAGGGAGTCCTTAAATGACTTATGAAGCTAAAAGCAGAACTCACAGATCCACTAAAGTGCAAATACTGCAAATCTATGGTGGTTAACAAAAAAGAAAAAGCCTGAGTTTTATGCAGAGACGTAAACTGAAGTTCCTGGGCCCTAATGCAAGATCTGTATTACCACCTACCGTGTGCCATTTCTAAAATGGTTATAATATTACATCTATTTTACTACTATATTGTATACAATATTTCTAGTGATTACAATATTTTTTGTCAATTACTTGTTTCTCCAATATTGAGAGTCATTCAGCTCTTTCCTTTGGCTAATAGAGGACTAGTAGGGTGCATGACTTGCCCTTTGCGAGTTTAATGCACCTTAGAGTACAGCCACAAGGGGTGACTCGGCAAAATCCACACTGCAGCCATGAATACAGATTTGTTGAGGATTTTGTTAGAGATTTCACCCTATGCATTGCAATGAAATTCACATTGAAAATCCACAGCATAGGTTGACATTCTGCAGAGTGAAAATATGCTCCTTTGGTCAATTTCCACTTATTTTTTATTTTTTCTGAGAATTTATAAAATCTCTACAAAATGATGTCTTTATATCGTTACAGTTTTATTAAAGTTGTATCTTAAATATCTGAAATATATTAACACTGACATTATGGGGGGTTATTTTTATTATAGATGTTTTAGTATTTAGACTGGAGTTGCTAACTTGCTACAAGCACCTGCACAAATTTATGAAAATGCTGCACAATAGTAATAAATTTGTACCGTATTTGAACATAATTCAGTAAAACTACACTTGAGGGATGCTTGGCATGGAGCTGTGGCTTTTTTTGTGACCTTTTAAAAAGCTACACTTTATAAACGTGACATTAAAATGACCTAATCTGAAATCCTGATCAAATATTCACCCCACATCTATAGGTGGCACAGAAAAGAACAGCAGTGAAAAAAAAATAATAATAATGTGATCCCCAAAAGGTCACAAAACCCCAATTTGCAACATTTAGAAGCCAGAATTCTGGAGTGCAGGGCTTGATAAATTTCCCCCTCTCCCTATGTAGTAATCTATCCTTCTGCTATCTAAATAATTTCACTGGCAAAAAAAATAAAAAATCTGAATCCTGCCCTTTGTATTTTATGAATGTCGCAATCACATTCTACAGGACAGTAACTGACTTTTGTGCTAGAAGATGAAATTATATATATTTGCACACACAAGAGTAACACAAAGTGATCAAGAGCATGTAAACACCCAGCATGATGTGACACCACTGCAACGCCAATGTTGAAGAGATGTCTTTGAATACATTTTAATTGCAAAACATCTACTTAGGCAGCTTGATGCATAGATCAGATCAGCATTTCAGCTTGTTCTATATGCATAAACACGCATCCTAACTGTGGAGGGCTCTAATTACAGATATGTAAATTAGGACAAGAGGTATATTTTTTTTTGGGTCCCTTGGTTTCCGTCTCTTGCATTATTCAGAATTTGCCAATCCTGTTCACAGTCAGAGATAATCTCAATTTATTTGCATAAAACCCCAAGAAATTGTTTCTCTTCCTGAATAACTCCTACAACTATCATTTGCCTACTGTAAAAGTTAGAGCTTTTCCTGCATCTGTCTTTTTTTTTTCTTTTTTTTTTTTTTCGGCTCAAATGAGGACATAAATCTACAGAAGCTTCAATTTGCCAATTTTTTTTTTTCCTGGTAAATGGCTTGCTGGACATTGCATTTAATATATTATGAGGTCTGAGCCTTGCCATAAATTAGGCACATTGTCCAGCAGCACAGGAGATTTCAAAGACTGGCATCAAATGTCATGCTTTGATAAATCTTCCCCAGAGTGTATAATATTTTGTGGTGGTGCATCATTACTAAAAATCCACCAAATAGAAAACACTATGACAAACCTCAAATATTGGGTAGGTCTTGAGTAATTGTGTTCATTTTGGTAAAACTATCCATCAATGAGGGCATAACTATATGAAATGGTAAGTTAAAGGACATAAATGGAAAATCAAGTTGATGTGACCTTAGAATGGAAGAGTGACTCTCACATTCCCAGCTAGGTGCTGTGCCTAGAACTCAAGAACCACTCCATACAAGTCACGTCCTACAAAGTACTTTGGACTCATTTGCATCTCCGTTTGGAAATCATCTACTTCACTGCCAGATCCCCATTGACTGCAGTGGTGTTCAGAGGTGATCCAGACAATCTCCAGCATAAATACCAGGTTTCTCCTGGGCAAAAAAACATTGCATGAAATCAGACTGATGGATCTTCGAAACAGAGATATGAACGGTACCTTAGTCAGGAGTAGCTCATATCTAGGGACAATGCTGTATGATCTATGTTGTCACTAATTTATTTGAAGGATTATTGTGGAATACCATTATTATACTTCAATCAATTAGACATTTGTAGCATATGCTATCTGTATGTACCATAGATTGTTGCTACCTAACAACTTATTATTAGTGTTGAGTGGATTCCAGTGTCCGAAGTTGACTTCGATCCGAATTTCAGGGGAAATAAAATTTGCCACAAAGCTGAATTCCCGCATGCTTTTGGGTAAGTAATACATTTTCCTTGAAATGTGGTAAAAAAAATCATACTCACCTCATCTTCAGAGCTGGTTGCCACCATCTTGATTGAAGATCTCATGCAAATTTTGTGTACAGTGACGTATGACATCACCACGCCAGCCAATGTGATGATGTCATCACAGACCGTGTGAGATTTTGTGCTGGATCTTCATTTAATATGGCAGTGATTTTTTTTATTTATTTTTATTATAGACCTTAAAGGGGTTCTGCAGTTTTTTAAAACTGATAATCTATCCTCTGGATAGATCATCAGCATCTGATCGGCGGTGTCTGACACCCGGGACCCCTGCCGATCAGCTGTTTGAGAAGGCAGCGGCGCTCTGTTCACTTAAATGGAGCTTAGCCCCGCCCAGGCCATTGATACTAGTAGTGACGTCACTGGGTCTGCGGTAAACAGCGAGAAGGCCGCGGCACTACTGCCAACGCCGCTGCCTTCTCAAACAGCTGATCAGCAGAACCCTTTCAATCTTAATGTCAGATGTCGCGATTAATGATGAAAATAGCATCTGAGGGCTACAGTGAAAGGGAGCGACAAAATCACTGTTCCCTGTTATTGTACTCACTACCTACAAAGACGTAATTAGTCACAAAGAGATTTATTTTGTAAAATTCGGCAAAGCAGCCAAATCGAATTTTCAAGAACTGTGCTCATCTCTACTTATTATGGTACTGTAAAACCTTCAATTTGTATGGAGCTATAATAGGACACCTATAGACTTTTTAGTTGCCCTACTGTACCTTTTGGAGGTTCTAATTTCATATAGAAACTTCTTTTCGAGATTCCATCTGAACATTTCAGAAAAAAGCATGGCATGGCTCATTGGATGCACTGTTATTGCCTTATCTCCTAAAAGCACCATAGGCAGTTATCAACATGGATTCCAGGTGTCTACTTTCAAAAAATATTTAAGTATGGCATTGTAACATGATATTTTTTAATTCCATAAGGTTAAATTTGCACGTTAGAAGTGTAAAGTGTCTAGAAAAGATGTAAAATGTTCAGAAACCCATAGGAATTAAAGGGTAAAACTTAGCAAATTTAAATTTTGCATACAGCGCATAAGATAGATGTTGAAATAGGATGTTAAATTGTTTTCAACAAATGTATTTACATCATCATCTATGAGATATTACTTGACCTTTATGGAGACCTTTAACGTTTGTATTTAGAAGAGCTCCCTGCTGATAATGTTTGGGCACTTAAGTTGTGAAGAGACACAATATTGAAAAATTATGTACAAATCATATGAAGACATTTACCATTTTCTAAAACTAATAAACCTCTCTCTAAATGAAGTATAACTGTTGCTATCATTGGAAGTTCATACCAATACAGGGGTTGTCCAGGGTTTTTTAAAAGTCATGGCCTATTTTCACCTACAATGTTGCTAGTGCTGTGTAGCTCTGGCTCTGACTTTTGTCGAAGGAGCTACACAGACCAGCTGATTGATGGGGGTGCACAGTGATGGACCTCAGCTAGAGATGGCCTACCCTAATGATAGGCTATAGATATAACATTTTTTCTAACCATTAAGACTAGGTGATAGAGCTGCTGTATGAGTTCTACCATTTATTCTTACTGCACATATGTGGATCCTCCTGACTTTCTGCTGTTTAGATCAGAGAGCAGCATGGCCAATACAGAACTGTGGCTGTAGCAAGGAGCCCCTACCAAGTGATTCTTTTGAAAATTGAGCTGTTTAAAAGGGTCATCATGGAAAGAATAATGATTACTTATCCTCAGGATAGGTTTTCATATCACGTCAGAGCGGATAAAAGTCCCAACACCTCTGCTGATCAGCTATTTCAGGGAGCAGCTATGCTCACTGGAGCCCTGGTGAGCGATGCAGGCTCCCAGAAGCTTTCCAAGGACAGCGTCGTACATTGTATAGTGGCAGTGGTTGATATTGCAGCTTAGCCCCATTGACTTGAATGGCTGAGCTGCAATTAGTCCACTTGACCAATGAACAGTGACGCCACTGGCCTAAGAAGAGGCTGAAGTGCTCAGGGCCTCTTCTAACAGCTGATAGGTGGGGTTTCATGTGTTGCACCCTCGCAGATCTGACACTGATGATCTATCCGGAGGATAAGTCATAACTATCTTTTCCTGGATATTTCCTTTAAGTGTTATGGTTCCCACAAAACTGTCCACATACAATCTGACGGCTGTTCACAGGAGGCAATGTCTCTCTTTTCTTTAGTTGCAATGAGCTATTTTGAGCGATGATTGTTTGAAACCAAAATTTTGGGGAAAACTGATAATGAATTAAACTCACCTAAATAATTATTAGGAACACCATACTAATACGGTGTTGGACCCCCTTTTGCCTTCCCAACTGCCTTAATTCTACGTGGCATTGATTCAACAAGGTGCTGATAGCATTCTTTAGAAATGTTGGCCCATATTGATAGGATAACATCTTGCAGTTGATGGAGATTTGAGGGATGCACATCCAGGGCACGAAGCTCCCATTCCACCACATCCCAAAGATGCTCTATTGGGTTGAGATCTGGTGAATGTGGGGGCCATTTTAGTACAGTGAACTCATTGTCATGTTCAAGAAACCAATTTGAAATGATTTGAGCTTTGTGACATGGTGCATTATCCTGCTGGAAGTAGGCATCAGAGGATGGATACATGTTCTCATTCTGTTTACGCCAAATTCGGACTCTACCATTTGAATGTCTCAACAGAAATCGAGACTCATCAGACCAGGCAACATTTTTCCAGTCTTCAACAGTCCAATTTTGGTGAGCTCATGCAAATTGTAGCCTCTTTTTCCTATTTGTAGTGGAGATGAGTGGTACCCGGTGGGGTCTTCTGCTGTTGTAGCCCATCCGTCTCAAGGTTGTACGTGTTGTGGCTTCACAAATGCTTTGCTGCATACCTCGGTTGTAACGAGTGGTTATTTCAGTCAACGTTGCTCTTCTATCAGCTTGAATCAGTCGGCCCATTCCTCTGACCTCTAGCATCCACAAGGCATTTTTGCCCACAGGACTACCGCATACTCAATGTTTTTCCCTTGTCACACCATTCTTTGTAAACCCTAGAAATGGTTGTGCATGAAAATCCCAGTAACTGAGCAGATTGTGAAATACTCAGACCGGCCCGTCTGGCACCAACAACCATGCCACGCTCAAAATTGCTTAAATCACCTTTCTTTCCCATTCTGACATTCAGTTTGGAGTTCATGAGATTGTCTTGACCAGGACCACACCCCTAAATGCATTGAAGCAACTGCCAGGTGATTGGTTGACTAGATAATTGCATTAATGAGAAATAGAACAGGTGTTCCTAATAATTCTTTAGGTGAGTGTATATGCCCCCTAGGGCACAAAGCTGATGCAGTATCCAAAAATACTCCCTTAAAGTGCCCACCTAATATAGCAATATCTTTTCCATATTATACTATCGCTAAATTCACAAATACTACTACGACTCATCACTATTACTGACTGGTCTAAAGCTGGCCATACATTTGAGATAATGGTCTGCTGCATTGCAGTGTTCATATGATTATTTGTATGAATGATCCCATGAAGTAAACTAAGGAGTCAGTTTTTTATGACAACAGACTCTCTGTTTCTTGAGCACAATGGCAAGTGATCGGCTGAATTTAGCCAATCAAGACATCAACATGCAGTTTCGGCTGATGAACGGCTGAAGTTTTCCACCACGAGGAATTGCATTTTTGGCATACAATAATCCACCATTGGCGATTGCAAATGCTTGTTCCAGCTAGATTTTCAAACACTAGTTGGCAAGAATTGCTGAAATCTGCCATTCCGGCAGACTTTAATATTGTGTATGGCTGCTTTAAATTTGCTATTGGAGTTCCTATATAGTGAGTCTCCAAGGAAACTCTAGCCAATGGAAGTTGCCCAGTTTTCCCCATCCTTAAACAGCCCTCGCCAGATCACATTCATCAGACGAGATAGAATAACTTTGAGAAACGTTGAAGAGCGATTTATTGAGGGCTAGTCAAGGAAGGGACAATTATTGGGGATGAATGTTTTCATAAATTCTCATTTCCAATAACTTGACCATGTAAAGTCGTTGCAAAGGTGTGAGCAAATACTTGTTCATTGGGTGCCTGTATCTCTCATGTGGTATCTGAAATAGTCATTAGCACATCAACCTATGGAAACAGGGATGTGCTGTTCACAAGCCATGAATCTGTATGGGGATGAATGATCATAGTAACAATCGTTCATTCTCATACTGAGGACATGATTGCCACATGCAAATGCAATGATCTGTGCCGAATGGCTTGTTCTTGATCACTGCCCTGTGCATCAGACCATGCACATGGGCACTAAGACACAGACAACAAAGTGCACTCCTGGATTATTGTCATGCAATGATACAGGAAGTATTTTATAGCTAATATATACATGTATATATATATATATATATATATATATATATATAGATAGATAGATAGATAGATAGATAGATACAAGCAATAGCAGTATCATCAGACTTCACAACTACATATGAAAAATGTAATTCACAATAAAATATGGGGGTCATTTACTAATCTGAAATAAGCCTAAATTAGGCATATTTTAGGCACAGATGGAAGATGAATATCTGCAACTTTTCCCACTTCATGCCAGGTCTAAAATTGTGGGCATGGGGTGGGCTGTGAAGTGGACTGGCTGTTAGGCCCATCTTATTCATCATTTTCTATGTCTGTTTTAGGTACTGGTGTTGGATGCGCCGACATTTTGTAGAGGCTTGCGCCTCTTCATAACTTCAGTGGATCCAGCGCCAGCTATGGGCCTTTATTAAAAACGGCATCTAAAGGTGCCCCTATATTTTTCTCAGGTGTTTCTCTTTAAAGGGGTATTCTGATCTTAGAAGTTTATGGCAGATAGAGGTATTGCTTTCCTAGCATGCCATATTGTATTCTTTACAAATGATGCAAGATTTCAGGGGACTTTAAGCTTTAGATATATAAAGTTTACTGGCAGTTTCTCATACACTTTTCAGAAACATAATATCTTCAAATATTTTGAATTGAGTGCCAAGTATAACTAAGTAAAAAAATGAAATTGCAGTATCACTAAACCTGATTCAGGTTAATAAAGATTTCTATTTTGTCTGCAATTGCAGAGTCGCAACTCTTGTGAAAAGGAAGGGTTTATTGACAAAAAATGACTCACTTTTCTGCTTGCTTATATATTGCAGTTCTGGAATATTTATCTTTGACAGCTAAATTATTATGACTGATGCTTGAAAGAAAATGTTGATCTGGTGGATAAGAGTTTTAGCTAAGGAAACAGGCTTAAAAAAAGAGGCAAGAAGATACAAGAAGATTCAAATACTCCAAGTAGTAACGTAGTGATAATTTCATAACAAATCTTGGTCAAAAGAGCATTGTTCAGCAAGCATAGGCATTTCACCAGTTACCAGTTTAAGTGAGAGACATTTTCACTCAGACACTATATTTTTTTTAATGTAAAGCTAGCATAACTGTTTTCATTTTCATTTGTTCGAATATTTAAATATTTTTGTGCCTTTTTCTATGATAAATGAGGCTTTCTTTTTTTGCCATTTTTATTTTAGTATTTTAGTTTAGTTTCTTAATTTTATATGCCCAGGAAAAAATAAAAAAAAGGAAAGGATAGCCAGCTTTTTAAATTGTTACATTTTTTATTTACCTAGTTAAAGACCTATACGAACACCCAGCTGATAAGCAAATGATTATTGGTCAGTTCACCACATCTTTCATTTGGCACCAAATATTGTCTTTTGTCATTAGCAATAGCTTTCCATTATTGGAAGCAAAAAGCAGATTGGAAAAGTAAAAGCAGCAGAACAGACAGGGATGACAAGATTTGTTGCTGCCAACAAGTACATGCCTGGATTGTTGCCATGTATTGATCTAGGAACATTTCTCCTTATATTTTATTGCTATGAAATGCAAAAGAGATAGCAGTGGCATCAGACTGAAAAATGACATGTAAACATTGCGCCAGACACTATAGGAGAGATTTATCAAACAGGTGTAAAGTAGAACTGGCTTAGTTGCCCATAGCAGCCAATCACATTCCACCTTTCATTTTCCAAAGTACCTGTCCAAAATGAAATGTGTAATCTGTGGTTGCTATGGGCAACTAAGCCAGTTCAACTTTACACCTGTTTGATAAATCCGCCCCTACATTTTGTGTAGATGTATAAATAGGGGTCTGTACTCCCCAGCCTATAAATGAGGTTCTGCACTGGTACCGGAAAATTATCTGAACAGTAAGATACAAGTTACATGGTTAAGTCACGTTATTATGACCACTTCCTACATGCTCCTCACTAGCGCATAGCTCATTGAGGAATGGCTTGGTGGCTATATAAGGTGTGCAATGGTTTGTCTTCACATACATACCTCATTGCTTTCATGGGTATAAGGGGCCAAAAAAAGTGATGATTATTGACTTTTGGGCAATGGGGGGCAGTATTTCTAAAACTGCGCAGTTAGTAAACTGTTCACATGCTGTTGAGGTGAAATAGATGACAAATGGCACCATTGCAAATAAGAAACTTGGAAACTGGGAAGCACCATGTGCCATTGATCCATTGATGTGAGAGGTGAACATCAGTTAAGAAGATGTGCAAGGATGGACCAACATGCTACAGAGGAAGAGTTCACTGCCAAAATAAACAAGGAAGCTACCAGACGTATGTCTAATACAACAGCTCGGCTAACCCTACTGAGTATGGTGCTCCAAAGCAGACTGATGGTCACTGCACCTCTGCTAACAAAGTTGCATCTCTAGAAAAGGCCTACATTTTCATCCCAGTATCAGAATTGGACCTCCGCCGATTGTCTCCTCTGATGAGTCATGTTTTCTTTCATCAAATGACTGGAAATTAGTATGCCAGGGGGGAAACATCAGAGACACACTGCAGCCATTGCTAGAAGAGCACATGCTGGTGCTGGCAGCGTTGCAGTCTGGGGAATAATGTTGTGGCATTCTCTGGGCCCACTCATCAATGTGGAAGGCATTCTGATACATTTCGGTATGAATACACCCTTAAAGATCATGTACATCCATACACGCTGATTGTCTCCCTGATGGGATCTTCCAGCTAGACAATGTGACATATCACATTGTGAGAAATGTCTGACATTGGTTGGAAGAGCATGACCAAGACTTTCATGTAAACTCTGGCCCCTAGAATTGAACCCAACTGAGCATCTATGGGATCATTTTGATGTTATCTTCATTCTATGGATCCTCTCCTACATGTCCTCCAACAGCAGTGGGGTGCACAGCAGTCAGCATGGCTCCAGATACCTGTGACAACCTACTAGGTCTTTATTTAGTGACTCCCAGGCCATCTAGCTGCTGTCCATACTGCGTATGGCAATTACTCTGAACAATGCTGCAAAGAACCACTGATCTGTATGACCCCTGCCATTTCCCACTGTGTATATGTCATTCTGAATAACCTGGCTTGTTCTAACATTTCTTATCTCAGATAACTGCTGCGGTCAGACACCCTCCTTCTCCCTGTATTTATTGAGAGTCTAATAAGTAGTGTGGGCAGATGGAAGAAAGCATGACTGTAGAATCTGACTGGTGTGCATATGAGCTGCTGACACATTTTAAAATTCCGCTTTCCGGTTCCGGTTTTTGGTAAAAGGTCAATGCAGAGTAGAGAAATAGACTCTCTAAAAAGTGGAATTCAACAGTATCATGGGTAGAACGTTTCTCAGCATTATAAATGTATATATATTGTTTATATACAGAGCTGTAGAATCAGAATTGTTTATGATGTGTTCCAATATATCACCAAGCTGAGCAATAAAACCATTGCCATTGTAGACAGGAAGAATATACAGTTCACAGTATCTTTATGTAGTAAGAGTCTTTAACATAAAAACATAGAAAGTGACATTTATCAAACCAGGGCTTCTGCTGAAGGGGACACCAGTGACATTTGTGCATCCAGTAGATTTATGAGCCTTTATGAAAAGCTTTGTTGAGAGTCTGCCAAAGTGGTTGTGATGCATTTGGACAACATGGTCAGATAATCAACTATCAACTGGATATGTGGACTGGGGTGATTTTCTAGGCATTGCTCATTTAGCTGTTTGACAGCAATGCTTTATTTTTCTTCTTCAGTTTTGCCATTGACATAACTCATAGCAATCTTTGGTTAAAGGGGGTTCTAAACCTTTTTATTTCATCACACTGAGGTCCCATTTGGGGGAAACCTTTAGGGCAATTCTTCCTGGAAAAATTATGCAGATAATAAAACTGTCTTTTTACTACCACTTATCATTTAGTCACTTATTGGTAGCACTAGGAAGATGGGCCCATATTTACTAATATGTCTGTTCCTAGAATCTGTCTAAAAAGTGGCACAGATTGTCATAACTATGGCTTGTACACTTTTTTCCAACTCAAAAAATGGGTCACGAAGTGCTGAGATTTACTGGAAAAAGAGGTATGGCCTAAAATTGGCATTTTGCACCACAAATCTTGCATATAATTCTGTCTCAAAGTAAGGCCTCCTTCATATCTCCAAAGTAACAGCCTGCTGGAGTTTGCTATATATGAATTTCCGGATTCTCTAGTTCACCACCGGATTCCCACTGACTGGAATGATGTCCGGTTGCTTTCTGGCATAAATGCCAGGTTTTGCCCAGACAAAAAACACATTATGCAAAGTTATTTTTTGGTCCGACAGAATTTGTGCCGCATTAGGCAGCCAGGTCTGTTTGACGGAGATGTGAATGAGGCCTAAGCCAACAAATAATTGAGTCAGGTATAGAGTCAGAGAAAAATGTCTGTCCCAACACCATATTTGTCATCCAGCCCGAGCTACTATAATAAATCTGGAGCAGGTTTACGTAGCCTGTCTAAGCTTATGGCAATGTATAGTATCGATTAGTAAATCTAGACCATAGGGGGGAATTGATCATTGTTGGAGTATTTAGGGCAACTTTTTAGATTGGATTTGTCATGTGCATTTGGGCCACATTTATGAAACTGGCACACAATAATAATGAGTTTGTATGCGTGCAATGTGGTTTACGTAGCAGAAGTACGCATGGGGGATGCGTAGCATTTGAAAAGTTGCATAAAAAAATGAGACACTAAAGTCTATATAACAAACTTGGCATAAATCCCACTTCATTTTTTAAATTAAGACAGGGAAGTGCAGAAGGCCAAAATTTTGCGCAACTAATGCGGGCACCGGCCATGTGCTTCCCGCATCACGGATGTGGACCCATTCATTTGATCCGTCCGCAACGCAAAAAAATTAGAACATGTTTTATTTTTGTGCAGTGCAGAGGCATGGACAGAAACACCACGGAAGCACTCGGTAGTGCTTCCGTGGGGTTCCGTGCCTCTGTTTCGCACCGCAAAAAAATAGAACATGTTCTATTTTTTTGCGGTGTGGACAGATCACGGACCTATTCAAGGTGAATGGGTCTTCATCCGTCCCGGTTGCCACATGGATGTTGCCCATGCATTGAGGACAGCAAATTGCAGGTCCCAATGCATGGAAGGGCTGCACAATGGTCGTGTGCATGAGGCCTTATACCATTACACCCAGTCTAATGCATTAACTGCTGTGTGACTTTTAATAAATACTAGGAAAAAGACTGACAGCCAACTGAGATACGCTAGTCTAATTGTATGCCTAAAGACAGACAAGCTTGATAAATGTGCCCTGGGGGTTATTACGCTACCTGTACACTTTGCAGATTATACACGCTTTACTTTGCATATTCTTATATGGAAAATCTGCAGTGTAAGACCTCATGCACACGGCCGTGCTGTTTTTTGCGGTCCCCAATTTGCGGAACGGAACGGGCGCCGGTAAAATAAATGCCTATTCTTGTCCGCAAAGCGTAGACAAGAATATGACATGTTATATTTTTTTAATGGGGCCGCGGAACGGAGCAACGGATGCGGACAGCACACGGAGTGCTGTCTGCATCTTTTGCGGCCCCATTGAAGTGAATGGGTCCGCATCCGAGCCGCCAAAACGGCGCCTCGGATGCGGACCTAAACAACGGTCGTGTGCATGAGGCCTAGGGCCTCATGAAGAGGACCGTATCTGAAAATAGACAATCTGCAAAACCAATCATTTGCGTTCTACATTTTGCAGATCCGCAAGTCCTCCCCTTCATAAGAAATGCCTATTCTTGTCCAAAAAATGTGCATGAGGCCAAATAAATTACCAGCAAAGGCCTCATGCACACGACCGTTGTGTGCATCCGCGGCCGTTGTTCCGTTTTCAGTTTTTTTCCGCGGACCCATTGACTTTCAATGGGACCGTGAAAAAATCTGAAAATGCACCGTTTGGCATCCGCGTCCGTGATCCGTGTTTCCAGTCCGTGAAAAAAATATGACCTGTCAATGAGTCCGTGATTCAAGTCAATGGGTCCGTGAAAAATCACGGATGCACACAAGATTGTCATCCGCGTCTGTGATCCGTGTCCGTTTTTTCCTATCATTTCAAAGGCAAACTTGACTTAGATTTTTTTTTCATTTCTCATGTCTGTGGATCCTCCAAAAATCAAGGAAGACCCACGGAAGAAAAAACGGACACGGATCACGGAACAACGGAAACCGTTTTTGCGGACCGCAAAAAAAAACGTCCGTTTGCATGAGGCCAAAGTGAATGAGATTACACAAATCTCATGTACACATTGCTCTTTTTTCTATGTGGAAATTGACGTGCTGTGGGGATTTTGAAATCTTCAGCATATCTATTGTTTGTGATATTTTTGTGCAGATTTCACTCTTTCAATGCAACGGTGAGATCAGTGGAAAATCCACATCAAATCTGCACCAAAAACCACAAGTAACACATGTGGTTTTTGGTGCGGAAATGCACAGAAAACCTCGCATAAAAAACACACATTTTCTGACTCATTTTAATTTTCTACTTGTTTGTTTACTCAGGCTCTGTTCACATCACTCAAGGCAATAAAATGAAGGCACACATCAAGGACATTCACCAATGTGTACCTCCAATATATAGCTTTGTGTAGCCAGACAGCGGTATATTTCATCTATTGCCCACAATGGTAAAAAAAACTAAAAACTATACCATGTGGTATATGTTTTTGTTGCAGCAGCACCCCACTTTATAGAAAGGCTCCTTTCCACACTCCTGATTTCCACACTCCAGCTCGCAGCATGAGTATGAAGCAATTCCCGTCCTGACCTCCCAGCATTGATGGGGTTGCATAGCATTATATTGAATTATGATGCTATGTAACCCTCACAGTTCTGGAATGTATTGTATAACACTGACAGCATTATGTCAGTGTTTTACAATACATTCCAGACTTCTAAGGGTTACATAGGATCATAAATCAATATAATGCTATGTGACCCGTCAGTGCTGGGAGGTCAGGACGGGAGCATCTGAATGCTCACCTTGTAAGTCTGGAGCGTGGAACTTGCTCGTCTGAAAGGCACCAAAATATTAGCCTGCTACACCTTCCTATACAGCCAAAAAGGTAGTTTATCAGATCTAGAGTGAGTTCCATATCTCCAGTGCTCCTTTGGTAATGCTAGGATGGATATGAGAAAACAGAACCCAAAGTGACTCCACAGTAAGCAAGAAAAAGTAGGATCTTTTATGATTTAAGTATAATGAACCACATACTGTAGATTATTTTGATACTGGTGGAAAACAAAGTAAAAATGTACTCGGAGCACAGTGAGAAGCTCACCAAGGCAGCGGGTGTACTAGATATATATCAGCTTGCTCAGCCTCCTTTCAATCTGCCCTTTTGTAGATACTGACAGCTGTAGATGTGCTCTGCAAAACTATTCCCAATTAACCACTTGCAGCTGTCTGTATCTACAAAGCATGTACTACATGTTACCAAGGGATTCATTCCCTTCATGCTGACACTATGCAATAACAACCTGATATGGACGGGAAATTAAAAGATTCATTATTTAAAAGCAGATCATATTGTTCCATACAGATCTGAACCCAAACTTATCTTTGTGTCCCTTCACACACATATTGGAATTGCTGTTATTTGGGGCTTTAAAAACGCTGAAAAAAAATATATATATATATTTTTTTTTTTGGGCTGCATTTTTGGCTGGCACTTTTGCAAGCTGTGGATAGCTAATGTGTCTGCACCAAAAATCTGTCCAAAAAAAGTGGCACAAATTGGGGTATCTACGGTTTTTACACTTTCTTTAGACATGCTCGACAGGGGGTTAAGGCTGCGTTCACACGGGCGAGATTTCCGCGCGGGTGCAATGCAGTAGGTGAACGCATTGCACCCGCACTGAATCTGGACCCATTCATTTCAATGGGGCTGTTCAGATGAGCGATGATTTTCACGCATCACTTATGCGTTGCGTGAAAATCGCAGCATGCTCTATATTCTGCGTTTTTCACGCAACGCAGGCCCCATAGAAGTGAATGGGGTTGCGTGAAAATCGCAAGCATCCGCAAGCAAGTGCGGATGCGGTGCGATTTTCACGCACGGTTGCTAGGTGACTGTCTATACACTGTATTATTTTCCCTTATAACATGGTTATAAGGGAAAATAATAGCATTCTGAATACAGAATGCTTAGTAGAAGGTCAATTGAGGGTTAAAAAATAAAAAAAATTAACTCACCTTGTCCTCTTGTTCGCGTAGTTCTCCCGGTCTTTAGTTCTTTAAAAAGATGAACTATGGGCTAAAGGACCTTTGATGAAGTAAGATCACATGCTCCAATCACATGGTCCATCACCGCGGTGATGGACCATGTGATTGGAGCATGTGATCTTACGTCATCAAAGGTCCTTTAGCCCATAGTTCATCTTTTGAGAAGTAAAGAAGAGACCGGGACTTACGCGAACAAACGGAGAAGGTGAGTTAATTTTTTTAATTTTTTTTAACCCTCAACTGATCACCTACTATGCATTCTGTTTTCAGAATGCTATTATTTTCCCTTATAACCATGTTATAAGGGAAAATAATAACATCTACACAACACCGAACCCAAACCTGAACTTCTGTGAAGAAGTTCGGGTCTGGGTACCACAGTCGGTTTTTTATCACGCGCGTGCAAAACACATTGCACACGCACGATAAAAACTGAACAACGGAACGCAATCGCAGTCAAAACTGACTGCAATTGCATTCCTACTCGCGCGGGTTTGCCGCAACACACCGGGACGCATCCGGAACTAATCCGGACACGCTCGTGTGAACCCAGCCTAAGACTTAGTGAAAAGAGCTTTCCAAAGAAGGTGGCTGACCTAACATACACCTTTTTGCACCAAAATTGAGTTACGATTCTGGCTTAAAAACCTGCCTCAAAGTTGGCAAACAAATAGTTGGCATAAAATCAGAGAAAGGTGCCCCAGATTAATCATCTAGCCTGAGCCACTGTTATAACACTGGTGTAGATCTAGACCAGGCATCCTCAAACTGCGGCCCTCCAGCGGTTGCAAAACTACAACTCCTAGCATGCTCGAACAGCCTACAGGTATCAGCCTACAGCAGGACATTGTGGGAGTTGTAGTTTTACAACCCCTGGAGGGCCGCAGTTTGAGGATGCCTGGTCTAGACAGTGGGGCACATTTCTCAAGCTCGCCTCTTTTTAGGCTTTCTATTAGACATGCATACTTTTGTCACCTGACGGTCTTTTGCCAACTATTTATGAAGCACTTCATAAATTAGACTAGGTGTATTGGCATTAGTATCTGTATGACAGGTTCATATTCACTAAGACTGGTCTAATTAGCAAGTGTATGAAAGTGTGGTACTAGTGAGCTAAAATTAGGTGCATGTCTTGATAATTTTGAGCCAAAATATGGAGCAGCTCACCACTCAAAACAGACACAGAAAAGTATGCCAGCCCAGGAGTGAAGTAGAAATTAGATTGTTTTTATGACTAAATCAGGCACAAAATAAGGTACAGCTACATAATGTTAATAAGTCGGGAAATAGGTGCAGAAGTTAGAAAACTCCTGAATTAATCAAAAAATCTGAATAGGCAAAGGAGGCACAAATGAGGGCAATTTTCACTAGTAATTGAGACAAAAAAATTAAGACAGTCTAAAACAGCAATTTTACACCTAAAAACAGATACAGACACTATAGTAAATTTGCTCCAGTCTAACTAGGGTTACGCCATCTTTAGTGTTCATTCACACAACTATTTTTGTCTGCATCCAATCCACAATTTTTGTAGGTCGGATGCAGAACAACTTATTTCAATGGGACCACAAAAGATGCAGACACCCTTTGCTGTCCACATCAGACTCTATGTCTATTCTGCAGCCTGCAAAAAAAAGAAAAAAAAAATCTTATTATTTTCTGTTTTGCTACAGAGGCATTTGTAGCATACTATTGAACCTGTGGAAGGGGAGGTTGTGGGATGCACACGGCCTATATCCTTGTTTTGCAGATCAGTGATTTGAAGACCATAAAACACATACGGTCATGTTAATGCCCCCTCAGTATTCGGTAAATCTGGGCCATTTACAAAGACCTGCTTTTTATGTTGGTCTTTTACTTCCTTTTTGTGTTGACTTTGCTGACAAAGCTGTAAATGTTAGTGAAAAACTATGTCAGCCACAGGCTGGTGTAGTTTTTATGCCAGGCACAAGAACTGCCACAGAGGTGCCTAATTTGTGACGAGGCGCCTGCCTCATCATAAATTAGACCCCTCTAATGGCAGCACTAGTGGGAAACTAAGACCGGTTTTAGTAAATGTTCCTCTATATTTCCTCTATGTTAAACTTTCTGCTTTCTGCAGCAGTAAACCCAAGGAAATTGGGTATTTTGGGCAGATGGCCTTTTGGAAAATTGTCATAAATTAGGAGCATCATCTGGCATTCCATGCACTTGGAGTTAAATTTCTGCCTGTTTTCAGGCATAAATGTCACTGAATTTGCCACAGCTGATAGCCCCGTCACCTCCTATTGTCAAGCACTGTGTGCAACAAAATATTGTGAAAATACAGGTGTTAAAAAATTGCAAAAATGGGACTGGCAACCTTTTTTTTTACACCAAACTGGCATTAGTAAAAGTACCCTTGTGTAGACATTGGGGGTCCTAATTTATGGATTTTTGAGTGGATTTGTGACTAGCTGTGCTTTTTTTTGTAACATTTTTAAAAGTAGCACTTCATAAATGTGACTTAAAAGTGATCTACTGGTAAACTCGGCCAACTTCTCACTCAACTTCTAAAAGTGGCCTGGGAAGATGCAAAAAGTCACAAAATGACACGTTCACACTTTTAAGCTACAAAACTGGCATAGCAGACTTGATAAATGTCACCCCATATGTTTATGTTTTTTGTGTGCGTTATTTCACAGTGTTTGCAAAAATCTATGAATATTCAAATTGGATTTCTTTATTCACCATAAACTTTAAAGTAATGCCTGGAAGTATTAAAAAGGTGAAACAAATGCATAGAAAAAACACAAAAAAACTCTGAAAATGAAAAGAAAAAAACACAAACAAAGTGTGCAATTAACCCTAAATGGATTGCCTAGGATTTTTAAATTGATGGCCTATCCTAATATCAGATCAGTGGTGGTTTAATCCCCCCCCCCACTCCCACCAATCAGCTGTTACCATATAGCTCCAGCCCCTGGTAACTGCCTTGCTGCACCCAATCACTTCAATGGGATCAGTGTTACTAGCTCTATATACTATAAAATGAGCTGTGTAGTTCCAGTGAATTATTGCTGACAGTGGCTATTTATCCCCAATGCAATGATGCCGATGCTGCTGTCTGACAGTCCATTATGTTCGATAATGTGTTGCTGCTGCTGCTGCAGTTACTATTAGTTCTACAGCCATTACTACTATGCCTACATAGCCGCACATCTTGTCCATCAAGTTTCATATTGCGCTGCAGCTGACATGGCTTCCATTGCTACTGCTATTGCCCCTGAACAGCAGCCAATTTTCTAACTTCTCCATCAGGTTACATTCTGTATTGCTGCTGCACCCAAATAAGGGATCCTTTTTGGATGTCTTGTTCAGAACAAGTCATTACTTTTTCCAATATTACCATCTGTATAAACATAGGCATTTGACACAATAAGTGATCATTTTTTTTATCAATTTTTTCAGAGCAAGCCATTGCTTTTTCTATACTTCTGTTTGTGTATATACCTGACAGGCCACTTCCACCTAGAAAGGGTAATTTTTGGACCATTTTTTATTTTTATAAAAGAAAAAAAAAACATAAACAATCCAGCAGTGCATTTTTTTTAATTAAACAGGCTGTTTGTTACCATTGTCAAAGATTTACCTGTCCATAGTCATGAATGTCACTATCACTTTGATATTGCGAATGCTGTCTGATGTTTGCCCATGTCATGTCACCTGACAGAAATCTCTGTGTATTCCTATGCATTTTCCAGATTGAATCCAGTTTCACTGGTGAAAATTGAGCCGCAAACAAAGCCATAACTACATTTTATGTGAGCCAGAAACTTCAGGCTGAAAATACCCATAGTTGTTTTACATTTTGTTCTCTTTTATGGTTTTAGTGGAAATTTTGGTATGTTTGGCATGTGTCTGTCTTACATTTTCTTAAAAATGCTGCATATTTTGGCATTTTCAGGAATTCTTTTGATCCCCTTCCCTAAAGGGAAACAATTTAATGAACAAAACATACCATCTATATAGTTATTTTCTAAAAATAAAAGGACACTAAAAAACCTTAAAAAAACTACTTTTTCTTAATCTGAATTTACCCAAATAAACATATTATACAGTAGCATTACAGTTGCCTACAGGTATGAAATATCCATAAGCCAACTAATAGATGGCATAAACTTAAACTAGACTCTTAAGGCCCCTTTCATACGGGCGTTGCGGAAAATGTGCGGGTGCGTTGCGGGAACACCCGCGATTTTCCGCGCAAGTGCAAAACATTGTAATGCGTTTTGCACTCGCGTGAGAAAAATCGCACATGTTTGGTACCCAAACCCGAACTTCTTCACAGAAGAATGGTAAAAGATCATGTGACGTACCATGTGATGACCGGAGTGACGTCATCACAGGTCCTTGAACTATAATTAATGCTCACCACAGGTCCTATTCAGTAAAGGGGACAGAAGCAGATGCCGGGCTACGCGATCAAGTGGATTAAGGTGAGTTAAATGATTTATTTTATTTTTTTAACCCCTCCAGCGCTGTTTTACTATGCATTCTGTATTTAGAATGCTATTATTTTCCCTTATAACCATGTTATAAGGGAAAATAATAATGATCGGGTCTCCATCCCGATCGTCTCCTAGCAACCATGCGTGAAAATCGCACCGCATCCGCACTTGCTTGCGGATGCTTGCGATTTTCACGCAACCCCATTCATTTCTATGGGGCCTGCGTTGCGTGAAAAACGCAGAATATAGAGCATACTGCGATTTTCACGCAACGCACAAGTGATGCGTGAAAATCACCGCTCATGTGAACAGCCCCATAGAAATAAATGGGTCGGTATTCAGTGCGGGTGTAATGCGTTCACCTCACGCATCGCATCCGCGCGGAATACTCGCCCGGTTGAAAGGGGCCTTAAAGGTATCAAATATACCATCCGTGATCTGTCATCAGCCACCGTAATAAATCTGGCACATCTTTAGACTGCCTAAATTTACACTAAATCAGAGGTCAGCAACCTCCATGCATTCTAGCTGCTGTGAAACTGCAACTTCCAGCGTGCTCCATTTAGTTCTATAGGAATTCGGAAAACAGCCAAGCAAGTGTACATGTTGGTAATTGTAGTTTTTACAGTAGTTAGAGTGCCAGAGCTTGCTGAGAGTACTAGAAATGAGGAAGGAGAAATATATAGGAAGGAATTATATTTCTCATTCCTTCTAGATCCACTTCTGGCTATGACTTAGAGCTCATGCAAATGACCATGCTGAGTCCAGGAAACACGGCTCGTGTGTAAGCTACAACTGCCAGAATGGTGTCGGCTCATTTAACACAAACTCACTGAATCACAGTAGTTTACAATGCCGGTCTATGGTGCTGAACTCACATGATGATGTTTAGGAGATAGGAGTGACTGAATAAGGTCCTGGTAGGTTGTCATAGGTATCTGGATATTCTGACTGCAGTGCATCCCACAGCTGCTAGAAAGTGCATGAGGGAGGATCTATAGAGTGAACACAACTATCAAGGTGGTTCACCTCTCACATTAATGGCACAAGGTGTTCTACAGTTTCCATGTCACTTATTCACAATGGTGCAATTTGTCCACTAACTATATACTTTCATCACAGCAGCATACGAATAGTTCACAAACTGCACAGTTTCAAAAATACTGCCACCCTTGGCCTGAAAGCCAATAAACATCCCTTTTTGCAACTCTGATAAATCACTTTATTTACCCATGAGGCGTGGCGATCTCCTTGGAGTCATTGCACACCTGACCAGTTAATCTGTCCTTGAGGCTGGTTTTAAAGTCAGTATAAAACTGAGTCTGCTTGTATAGAACCTACCATTAGCCATCTGGCTCCAGGAGAAGTATATGGTAGGTTCAGCATGCATGTTGGTACTTGCATCCCTGGATCCGATGAAAGCTGTAATGGCACCGGACGGGGTTACAGGCAAAGTGTACTTGGCTTGCATGCTGGCCTGCATTCCCTGGATTTTATGTGGCTGTCATGGCCCATGAACAGGTAGGAACAAGAGTTAGGGACCACTCATGAGACAGCCTTGACGCGGTGAGTGGCTTACTATGCTTTGGCCAAAATATAAACCAATGTCTCATCCAGCATGGAGGGCAGAGTGCTGGATGTAGTGTGCGATCACATTTGCATTTTCCGTTTATATATGTATTTCGCCATAGTGATGTGCACCTGCAGCAGGTTGTGCTGACCCAACCCCTTATTTTTTTCTTTGTAGTATATATTGGAGGCGTGGCGATCTCCTTGGAGTCATTGCACACCTGACCAGTTAATCTGTCCTTGAGGCTGGTTTTAAAGTCAGTATAAAACTGAGTCTGCTTGTATAGAACCTACCATTAGCCATCTGGCTCCAGGAGAAGTATATGGTAGGTTCAGCATGCATGTTGGTACTTGCATCCCTGGATCCGATGAAAGCTGTAATGGCACCGGACGGGGTTACAGGCAAAGTGTACTTGGCTTGCATGCTGGCCTGCATTCCCTGGATTTTATGTGGCTGTCATGGCCCATGAACAGGTAGGAACAAGAGTTAGGGACCACTCATGAGACAGCCTTGACGCGGTGAGTGGCTTACTATGCTTTGGCCAAAATATAAACCAATGTCTCATCCAGCATGGAGGGCAGAGTGCTGGATGTAGTGTGCGATCACATTTGCATTTTCCGTTTATATATGTATTTCGCCATAGTGATGTGCACCTGCAGCAGGTTGTGCTGACCCAACCCCTTATTTTTTTCTTTGTAGTATATATTGGAGGCGTGGCGATCTCCTTGGAGTCATTGCACACCTGACCAGTTAATCTGTCCTTGAGGCTGGTTTTAAAGTCAGTATAAAACTGAGTCTGCTTGTATAGAACCTACCATTAGCCATCTGGCTCCAGGAGAAGTATATGGTAGGTTCAGCATGCATGTTGGTACTTGCATCCCTGGATCCGATGAAAGCTGTAATGGCACCGGACGGGGTTACAGGCAAAGTGTACTTGGCTTGCATGCTGGCCTGCATTCCCTGGATTTTATGTGGCTGTCATGGCCCATGAACAGGTAGGAACAAGAGTTAGGGACCACTCATGAGACAGCCTTGACGCGGTGAGTGGCTTACTATGCTTTGGCCAAAATATAAACCAATGTCTCATCCAGCATGGAGGGCAGAGTGCTGGATGTAGTGTGCGATCACATTTGCATTTTCCGTTTATATATGTATTTCGCCATAGTGATGTGCACCTGCAGCAGGTTGTGCTGACCCAACCCCTTATTTTTTTCTTTGTAGTATATATTGGAGGCGTGGCGATCTCCTTGGAGTCATTGCACACCTGACCAGTTAATCTGTCCTTGAGGCTGGTTTTAAAGTCAGTATAAAACTGAGTCTGCTTGTATAGAACCTACCATTAGCCATCTGGCTCCAGGAGAAGTATATGGTAGGTTCAGCATGCATGTTGGTACTTGCATCCCTGGATCCGATGAAAGCTGTAATGGCACCGGACGGGGTTACAGGCAAAGTGTACTTGGCTTGCATGCTGGCCTGCATTCCCTGGATTTTATGTGGCTGTCATGGCCCATGAACAGGTAGGAACAAGAGTTAGGGACCACTCATGAGACAGCCTTGACGCGGTGAGTGGCTTACTATGCTTTGGCCAAAATATAAACCAATGTCTCATCCAGCATGGAGGGCAGAGTGCTGGATGTAGTGTGCGATCACATTTGCATTTTCCGTTTATATAATGAGTAATATACACTCACCTAAAGAATTATTAGGAACACTATACTAATACGGTGTTGGACCCCCTTTTGCCTTCAGAACTGCCTTAATTCTACGTGGCATTGATTCAACAAGGTGCTGATAGCATTCTTTAGAAATGTTGGCCCATATTGATAGGATAGCATCTTGCAGTTGATGGAGATTTGAGGGATGCACATCCAGGGCACGAAGCTCCCGTTCCACCACATCCCAAAGATGCTCTATTGGGTTGAGATCTGGTGAATGTGGGGGCCATTTTAGTACAGTGAACTCATTGTCATGTTCAAGAAACCAATTTGAAATGATTCGAGCTTTGTGACATGGTGCATTATCCTGCTGGAAGTAGGCATCAGAGGATGGATACATGTTCTCATTCTGTTTACGCCAAATTCGGACTCTACCATTTGAATGTCTCAACAGAAATCGAGACTCATCAGACCAGGCAACATTTTTCCAGTCTTCAACAGTCCAATTTTGGTGAGCTCGTGCAAATTGTAGCCTCTTTTTCTATTTGTATATTTGTAGTGGAGATGAGTGGTAGCCGGTGGGGTCTTCTGCTGTAGCCCATCCGCCTCAAGGTTGTGCGTGTTGTGGCTTCACAAATGCTTTGCTGCAGACCTCGGTTGTAATGAGTGGTTATTTCAGTCAACGTTGCTCTTCTATCAGCTTGAATCAGTCGGCCCATTCTCCTCTGACCTCTAGCATCCACAAGGCATTTTTGCCCACAGGACTGACGCATACTGGATGTTTTTCCCTTTTCACACCATTCTTTGTAAACCCTAGAAATGGTTGTGCATGAAAATCCCAGTAACTGAGCAGATTGTGAAATACTCAGACCGGCCCGTCTGGCACCAACAACCATGCCACGCTCAAAATTGCTTAAATCACCTTTCTTTCCCATTCTGACATTCAGTTTAGAGTTCAGGAGATTGTCTTGACCAGGACCACACTCCTAAATGCATTGAAGCAACTGCCATGTGATTGGTTGACTAGATAATTGCATTAATGAGAAATAGAACAGGTGTTCCTAATAATTCTTTAGGTGAGTGTATATGCAGACAGCCTGTTGCTCACCTTATATAACCACCTTAATAAGCCCCCTAAAAACATGTGACTTATTTTATAAGCTACACGCTATTGATTTTAAAAGTAGCAAGTAGTAATAATAATATGACTCGTCTGTGTATAAACATTAAAAATATACATTTGAAATACTATAAACAGCATAGGTTTTACCCCATAACGGTTATTCCAGTTACTTTATGTTATCCCCTATCCTGTGGATAAACTATTAGATCGGTGGGGGTCCTACTGCTGGAACCCCCACTGATGATAAGAATAGGACTTGTTTTTGTGAAAGCCCTTTAGCTGATGGTAGATAGTCAAAGTTATATTGAGGCACCAACCTCTACATAACTTTGGTGGATCCACTGACGATTCTAAATGTAAAACAGCTTCCTAGATACAATATTTTAAAGTATAAATGGGTTAAGTATGGGTTGCTATCATAGGAATTTCCAAAATGATTAACCTTGGTGAACCAGAGATTAAAGCAATTTTATAAATTTATTTGAGGTTTCCTGCTTTTGTCACCTTTTTACAGTAATAAAAATTTGCTTTGTAAAAAAATCATAGTATTTTAACTTGTTAAAACAGCTATTTTATAGGAATATATGGTAGCAAAAATTGGTATTTAGTCCCTTGAGTGTCTTTATCTTTTGCCTAATATTTTTTGATGCATGTATACTGTAGTCTGATTAAAAGTTTCATTGCATATTTTCCATGCCTAAAGTTACTAAAGGCATTTTTGAATAAATTTTACTTGACCTTAGACATTTTAACTTCCAAGCACAATGTTTTTTTTTTTTGTTCTTTTCTTTTGGGAGTTTCAGTTTAAAAGGCAGTTTCCTTTGACACTTTTCATCCCAAATATATTTGAAAGGTTGTTTGACTGTAGTTATTGTAATACAGTAAATTCCCTAAAGTATAGGAGCCTGATAATTTTAGATAGGTCAATACTCATTCTCTATGTTTAAGGGCCATACAATCAGATAAACATAAAGCAATAAATTCTGTAGTAGTGGCCATTTGATAATTAAGATGTTGGTAGCCTTTACCATCTTGGATTACAAGGGTAAATGGTAAACTAAATACATTGTCATTATTAGAATAGTCCACATAAATTCTAATAGACTGATTTGGGGTAATGGTTCACTAAGGATGTTAATACAATTGAATGTGACACCTCCTTGGGCTTTTCACAAATGCCCAGAACACATATCTGTCAATCACTATTATCATGGAGAATTTTGCAACACAGAAATGAATTGTTTTCAACAAATCCAAATGACACTTAAAATTGGTTTTGGTTTCAATAACCTCCAACCTCATAATCAGAATTTCTGTGGTCCTATTATTTATAATTTTAGACTTGGGAAGTCTACCAAATGTACCTTGGTCCTAAAATCTATATGTGCCCTTTTAGATTTAGCGTACAGCCACATGTTCAGGTTTCTTGATACAGTTTTGGAATCCAAAACCAGGAGTTAATTCAAAATAGAGAAGTTGTTTCTATAATCAATGCACTCTTTCTTTTTATGACCCACTCATGATTTTGTCTTTCAAAATTGCATCAAAAATCCTGAATGTACGACTGTACCTTAAATAGGGTTGCCTAATTTAGAAAACCCATGTCCTAACCTTATTAGAGAACTATGAGCACAATATGTGGTCTCCCATTGAAGATTAAGCAGATTAGAGAGTCGCTGTAAGGGCTCATTCAGACGGCCGTATGCTGTCCGCAAAAATACTGAATGCTATCCGTTTTTTTGCGGATCCGCAAAAAAACGGATCTGCAAAAAAACGGATAGCATTCAGTATTTTTGCGGACCCATAGACTTCAATGGGGCCATGTCCTGATTTTCACGGACAAGTATAGGACATGTTTCATTTTTTTTGCGGATCCGCAAAAAAACGGAAAGCATTCAGTATTTTTGCGGACAGCATACGGCCGTCTGAATGAGCCCTAAGGGTAAGACCACACAGTTAGGAGTGAATAAAAAAAGAAAAGGGGAAGATGTATCTGTCCTTTATACCTTCTCTTCTTTTATGATCCACTCAGCTTCCAAAACTGTATCAAGAAAGTTCAACATGTGACCAAACCCTAATTAATGTTTAGTTGTGGAAGATCTATCCTTCATTTTCCTTAGGGTAGCTCTTCAGGGAAAATTAACAATGTTAGCAGGCTCCTCTACAGATTACAGCTGATAACTCTTTATCTCAGCAGCAAGGCATCCAGAAAGCAGCTTCTTGTGAGAGACCCTTCTTATAAGCTAAATTCAGCAACAGTTAAGATCTGCATATATATCATAACTTCTCTTCTACCGTCTCCATTGCCTATTGAGTAAAGATGCTGAGGAGTTATTCTCTGGTGTCCTGATCTGCACTTTATTGAGTGTTTATTTTTTAAAATTATATCCATTAGGTCAGCTTTCATTGGGCATCTTGGGGCTTATTCACATTGCAGCAAATTTTTTGCTGAAATTTCTGTAAAATCTTTTCAATTTATATGAATGGGGTTTGCAGTAATACATGTGCTTGCTGCTAGTGTATCCCTATTCAAAGTAATGGTACTGAATCAGTCACAGAAATTTCTGCAACAAATCTACCACATCTGAATGGCAGCCTATTCACCTATTCTAATGGCACCCTATCTTCTTCCAAAATACTGCAAATATGAATAAATCAAACTTTTGCACTCACAGATATATAATAGAATGCCGTTTTATTTTTAGGTCTCGAAAGGAAAGGCATAAAGTGCCACTCATGTGAATTATTTTTTTTGTCAGGATCTAAATTAACAATTTTTCCTTAAACTAATTAAGAGCTTACTAAATTGAACATTAAAACATTAAAGTCATGTTAGCAGTATTAATTAATCTTAATAATTAAAATACCAATGTAATCTCTCGAAATCTTCTTATGGTTTTACAATCCTCATACTTCATTAGTCTCTATAATTCTTGGAGTGTTTCAAATATACATAGAAAGTCAGATTTTTTTTAAAAATAATTTCTATCAGCATTTGTAACGCCCCAGTGGTGCATTGCAACCTTTGCACCTTGCTACTGTCTCCTATGGTTAACCACTTGCCACCCTATGTATTAATAAATGTGTATTCATATTTCTTATTTTGTAACTGTTCACATGTAATATGCCTGGTTCACCAGCAAGTGGAAGCAAACATGCCAGAGCTATAGGTATATAGAATGGAGCTTTCCCTTCCATTCTAACACCCCCCTCTGTGGTGTGGTGGGCGTGTCCCACTTGTTGCAGGGAGGGTGGACATGGAGGCATAAGCTTGAAGCCTCAGAAGCCAGGAGGATAAACTTTTCCCTTTACAAAGTTAGAGACAGACCAGACTACAAAGTTAAGTACCGCATAAGGAGGAAGCTGAGTTCTATAGCTACCCTTTCATCCCAGCAGAGTCAGAGAGCGACTGATGTAGCAGAGAGGAGTTTGCCTGCCACAGTTAATGCCAAAGCCTGCTAGAACAAAAATAAAGCCTATAAATCATTTTGGAGAACGTTTATGAAAAGTAAAGCTGTTATAAACTTCATCACAAGGTCTGGAATCAATTTATTCCATCACCCCCTTCATCAACAACCCACTTTTCATTGCTTCGTAGCTAATGCCTAGGGTCCAGCGTATCCAGGTAGGAGCTCCGTCACACGTGCACCAACATTAAGGGACATTATAGACAACCCTACACCACTCTGGCATTCCTACACCTGAGTACCATCCACTATATCACTAAAAAGGGGCCCTGTGCCCTTGTTGCTTCACTGCAACTGGTGTCACGAAAAACAAGTACTTTTTTCTAAAAGGGCCCTGGGGGAGACACAATGACTTGCTTTTTAAACCCAAATAGGATGCTCCTATTAACTAGTGAGTTCTATACTTATTTCTTGCTCTTAAATGGGTTGAAAATCAATTGATCATCACAGATTTGACTTCTGAGATTGCTGAAAAACAGCTGGTTTTAAGTTACCAGTTGGTCGGAAGAATGGCCTCATTCAGCGAGATCTAGAGTCACTAACTGTTATTGGTTCTCCTCTGAGCAGAGGACCCCCAGTGTATCATCCTAATGCCTTAATAAGAGATTGTCTCAAGAATTTCTAGACAACTGAGAACTACAATGAATGGTAATTATCAAGGCATTTAAAACACTATTGGGGTGTAAATAAGTCACAAATTATGCCATACATCATATGTGCCCCCTGTCTTGAGATGGCACCTCTCTTTCTATGTCACTCCTTTACCGGAGTAGGACTGAGATGATTTTTGAGACTTTTCAAAAAGTTTCAGTTGGAACTTTTTTAGCTTCTCAACACCTTTTCCAAAGTGCCAAGGAAAAGGGGTAGGGCTTTGCACTGCTCACTGTATTTACTATAACTTTTGCCAAAAAGTGCATAAGTTATAATTGAAGTCTACACCAGGCTGTAGTTGCCGTAGAATTCATTATCTGCATCTTAATAAATTAGGAGCATCTCATGCCAGTACAGGGAGTCCAAATATAGTTCTTCAATATGTCTCCATTTTTAGAAGAGAAGATGCAATCATAAAAGCTGCAGTTATATTTTGGACACAGTTATGTCATACCCCAAACGTCAATCTTCACATACTTAGATTTTAAATATATTTGCATTAATGTTATAATTGTACAGTATAAATAGGAATTAAAGGCTATGGACACCTTTGCTGACTTTGCATTGCATTTATAATGTGGAGAATATAATTTCTCCATTTAACTATTTTTTAAAATGTTGAACAGCTAGCATGTGCTTCCTTTGCCCAGGAAACTGCTCTGATCCTCTGATCAAATAATGTAGGAGTTGTTGCACAGCACCACTTAGTGACTGTTCTGCTGACTCTCACATTTTATATTAACTTTCCCACTAGACAGCATAGCAGCTTATAGCTGAGGCTGGGAGGAAGTGCATACTGATGTAGGGGAGGTGAAGGACATGTGTGGACAGGCCACGGGTCCAGATAAGTCCTGGGGAGGGGGTGGAGAAGGAATTGGGATGCCCTAATATACTATAAGCAGAGCTGGTTATCTGGAGGCTATGTGTTCAATATCAACAGCACAGACCAGGGGCAGGGAGCAGGAGCATTGTCTGTGATGCTGGTGTAACACAGCTGCCAAGGGTCACCAGTTCTCTTTCCTGCCGCTACTAATAGGTTACTTAGTAATAAATATTTATCAAGGTTAGCCTATGCAGAACTTTGTCTCCTGCAACAACTTCTCTCACCATGTGGCTGCTGGGACAAAACATTATTTGCAGGAGAGTGGATTCTTAATAAACTACAAGAGACCAGGCCAGTCTAACAGTGTGAGGGTGGCTTTATACAAACATAAGCACTGCAGGAGGATGGGGCAGCAGAGCTTAAGGGAACTCAGAGTTTAGAGGTGGTTGAAAATCAGGTATAAGGGTTGTTTAGTTGACAATTATCAAATCAGATATGCCTCATTAGTGGCTTAAAAAAGTTACATGTCATGGAGACTGCACCGAATTTTGGGACATTTCGTGTTTTTCACCACTTTTCAAAGTGGTTTATGTTTAAGGGCTAAAAGTGAGATTAGCGACCTGGATTATAGTTCATTTACTATGTGCAACTTTTGCAAAAGTCACAAAAAAGTTGCAACCTACAACCAGGCAACCAGGCACATAAAGATGTAAACCACATTGTACTCATGCAAATATATTATCAAGGTGCACCATTTCATAAATTTGGTGTAGGCAGACAAAGGAAAGACAAACTTAAAACTGACACAAAATCACAAATGATAAATTTCCATCTAAATGTACATGCTTATTGGAGGTATTATTTGTGCATTGTATAGAGGTATTATTTGGGAACTGAACTGAAGTATTTGGTTGGCACTCTGCAAAGTATTATCTAGTAATATATGTCAGTATTTTAGTAACACATATATTTACCTATGTGAACTGTGACGTCATGACTAGAGTTGAGCGAACACCTGGATGTTCGGGTTCGAGAAGTTCGGCCGAACTTCCCGGAAATGTTCGGGTTCGGGATCCGAACCCGACCCGAACTTCGTCCCAAACCCGAACCCCATTGAAGTCAATGGGGACCCGAACTTTTGGGTACTAAAAAGGCTGTAAAACAGCCCAGGAAAGAGCTAGAGGGCTGCAAAAGGCAGCAACATGTAGGTAAATCCCCTGCAAACAAATGTGGATAGGGAAATGAATTAAAATTAAAATTAAAAAAATAAAAATTAACCAATATCAATTGGACAGAGGTCCCATAGCAGAGAATCTGGCTTCATGTCAGCAGAGAATCAGTCTCTTCATGCCATAGCAGAGAATCTGGCTTCATGTCAGCGCAGAATCAGTCTTCATGTCATAGCAGAGAATCAGGCTTCACGTCACCCACCACTGGAACAGGCCACTGTCACATATTTAGGCCCCGGCACCCAGACAGAGGAGAGAGGTCCCGTAAAAGAGAATCTGGCCTTATGTCAGGTGGTGGTGCAGTTAGCTGTGGCGTGGTGACAGAACTTTTCCACATCTCTGCCATGCTAACCCTGCCCTCAGAGGACCTGGCCGTGACACAGCTGCGTTGGCGACCTCTTGCTCCTCCTCTGCCTTCGCCTTGGGCTTCCACTGGTTCCCCTGTGACATTTGGGAATGCTCTCAGTAGCGCGTCTACCAACGTGCGCTTGTACTCGCGCATCTTCCTATCACGCTCCAGTGCAGGAAGTAAGGTGGGCACATTGTCTTTGTACCGGGGATCCAGCAGGGTGGCAACCCAGTAGTCCGCACATGTTAAAATGTGGGCAACTCTGCTGTCGTTGCGCAGGCACTGCAGCATGTAGTCGTTCATGTGTGCCAGGCTGCCCAGAGGTAAGGACAAGCTGTCCTCTGTGGGAGGCGTATCGTCATTGTCCTGTGTTTCCCCCCAGCCACGCACCAGTGATGGGCCCGAGCTGCTTTGGGTGCCACCCCGCTGTGAACATGCTTCATCCTCATCCTCCTCCACCTCCTCCTCATCCTCGTCCTCCTCGTCCTCCAGTAGTGGGCCCTGTCTGGCCACATTTGTACCTGGCCTCTGGTGTTGCAAAAAACCTCCCTCTGAGTCACTTCGAAGAGACTGGCCTGAAAGTGCTAAAAATGACCCCTCTTCCTCCACTTCCTCCTGGGCCACCTCCTCTTCCATCATCGCCCTAAGTGTTTTCTCAAGGAGACATAGAAGTGGTATTGTAACGCTGATCACGGCGTTATCGCCACTGGCCATGTTGGTGGAGTACTCGAAACAGCGCAACAGGGCACACAGGTCTCGCATGGAGGCCCAGTCATTGGTGGTGAAGTGGTGCTGTTCCGCAGTGCGACTGACCCGTGCGTGCAGCAGCTGAAACTCCACTATGGCCTGCTGCTGCTCGCACAGTCTGTCCAGCACGTGCAAGGTGGAGTTCCACCTGGTGGGCACATCGCATATGAGGCGGTGAGCGGGAAGGCCGAAGTTACGCTGTAGCGCAGACAGGCATGCAGCAGCAGGGTGTGAACGCCAGAAGCGCGAACAGACGGCCCGCACTTTATGCAGCAGCTCTGACATGTCGGGGTAGTTGCGAATGAACTTCTGCACCACCAAATTCAGCACATGCGCCAGGCAAGGGATGTGCGTCAAACCGGCTAGTCCCAGAGCTGCAACGAGATTTCGCCCATTATCGCACACCACCAGGCCGGGCTTGAGGCTCACCGGCAGCAACCACTCGTCGGTCTGTTGTTCTATACCCCGCCACAACTCCTGTGCGGTGTGGGGCCTGTCCCCCAAACATATGAGTTTCAGAACGGCCTGCTGACGTTTACCCCGGGCTGTGCTGAAGTTCGTGGTGAAGGTGTGTGGCTGACTGGATGAGCAGGTGGAAGAAGAGGAGGAGGAAGCTGAGTAGGAGGAGGAGGAGACAGGAGGCAAAGAATGTTGCCCTGCGATCCTTGGCGGCGGAAGGACGTGCGCCAAACAGCTCTCCGCCTGAAGCCCAGCCACCACTACATTTACCCAGTGTGCAGTTAGGGAGATATAGCGTCCCTGGCCGTGCTTACTGGTCCACGTATCTGTGGTTAGGTGGACCTTGCCACAGATGGCGTTGCGCAGTGCACACTTGATTTTATCAGACACTTGGTTGTGCAGGGAAGGCACGGCTCTCTTGGAGAAGTAGTGGCGGCTGGGAACAACATACTGTGGGACAGCAAGCGACATGAGCTGTTTGAAGCTGTCTGTGTCCACCAGCCTAAATGACAGCATTTCATAGGCCAGTAGTTTAGAAATGCTGGCATTCAGGGCCAGGGATCGAGGGTGGCTAGGTGGGAATTTACTCTTTCTCTCAAATGTTTGTGAGATGGAGAGCTGAACGCTGCCGTGTGACATGGTTAAGATGCTTGGTGACGCAGGTGGTGGTGTTGGTGGTACATCCCATGTTTGCTGGGCGGCAGGTGCCAACGTTCCTCCAGAGGCGGAGGAAGAGGCCGAGGCGGCGGCAGCAGCAGAAGAGGCCGAGGCGGCAGCAGCAGAAGAGGTAGCAGGGGGAGCCTGAGTGACTTCCTTGTTTTTAAGGTGTTTACTCCACTGCAGTTCATGCTTTGCATGCAGGTGCCTGGTCATGCAGGTTGTGTAAAGGTTCAGAACGTTAATGCCTCGCTTCAGGCTCTGATGGCACAGCGTGCAAACCACTCGGGTCTTGTCGTCAGCACATTGTTTGAAGAAGTGCCATGCCAGGGAGCTCCTTGAAGCTGCCTTTGGGGTGCTCGGTCCCAGATGGCGGCGGTCAGTAGCAGGCGGAGTCTCTTGGCGGCGGGTGTTCTGATTTTGCCCACTGCTCCCTCTTCTGCTACGCTGTTGGCTCGGTCTCACCACTGCCTCTTCCTCCGAACTGTGAAAGTCAGTGGCACGACCTTCATTCCATGTGGGGTCTAGGACCTCATCGTCCCCTGCATCGTCTTCCACCCAGTCTTGATCCCTGACCTCCTGTTCAGTCTGCACACTGCAGAAAGACGCAGCAGTTGGCACCTGTGTTTCGTCATCATCAGAGACGTGCTGAGGTGGTATTCCCATGTCCTCATCATCAGGAAAAATAAGTGGTTGTGCGTTAGTGCATTCTATCTCTTCCACCCCTGGGGAAGGGCTAGGTGGATGCCCTTGGGAAACCCTGGCAGCAGAGTCTTCAAACAGCATAAGAGACTGCTGCATAACTTGAGGCTCAGACAGTTTCCCTGATATGCATGGGGGTGATGTGACAGACCGATGGGCTTGGTTTTCATGCGCCATCTGTGCGCTTTCTGCAGAAGACTGGGTGGGAGATAATGTGAACGTGCTGGATCCACTGTCGGCCACCCAATTGACTAATGCCTGTACCTGCTCAGGCCTTAGCATCCTTAGAACGGCATTGGGCCTCACCAAATATCGCTGTAAATTCTGCTGGCTACTGGGGCCTGAGGTAGATGGTTCACTAGGACGTGTGGCTGTGGCAGAACGGCCACGTCCTCTCCCAGCACCAGAGGGTCCACTAACACTACCACGACCATGTCCACGTCCGCGTCCCTTATTAGATGTTTTCCTCATTGTTCCCGTTCACCACAATTTTGAGAATGGCAAATTTGGGAATAGTTTTTCACCCCAGAACAAAAACTGTGCTTTTTCGGTCACTACAAATAACTTGACCAGCTCAAACAGTACAGATTTGGTTGAATAGAAATGTGAGGCCTATTTTTTTTTGCGCTGTGTGACAGGAATACGTTTATTAACAGAATTAGACTTGTATCTGCACGGTAGCGTGTGTGTTAAGTTTTTCTGAATGACACTATCAGCACCTTGAATCTGAGATATCTTTTTTGGGATAGATTTCAAGTAGGCCTCATATAGCATAAACTACTTATTTTGAGAATGTCATATTTGGGAATAGTTTTTCACCCCAGGACAAAAACTGTGCTTTTACGGTCACTACAAATAACTTGACCAGCTCAAACAGTACAGATTTGGTTGAATAGAAATGTGAGGCCTATTTTTTTTTGCGCTTGGTGACAGGTATACGTTTAATCACAGAATTAGACTTGTATCTGCACGGTAGCGTGTGTGTTAAGTTTTTCTGAATGACACTATCAGCACCTTGAATCTAAGATATCCTTTTTGGGATAGATTTCAAGTAGGCCTCATATAACATAAACTACTTAGTTATTTTGAGAATGGCAAATTTGGGAATAGTTTTTCAACCCAGAACAAAATGTGTGCTTTTACGGTCACTACAAATAACTTGACCAGCTAAAACAGTACAGATTTGGTTGAATAGAAATGTCAGGTCTAATTTTTAGGCGCTGGGTGACAGGCTCAACTTGCCCCTGATGTAGTATATGGCCAAAAAATAACCACACTATTGATGGTTAAATGCACTTGGGTGACACAGGCTCAGCCTGCACCTGATGTAGTATATGGCCAAAAATTAACCACACTGTTGATGGTTAAATGCACTTGGGTGACACAGGCTCAGCCTGCACCTGATGTAGTATATGGCCAAAAATTAACCACACTGTTGATGGTTAATTGCACTTGGGTGACACAGGCTCAGCCTGCACCTGATGTAGTATATGGCCAAAAAATAACCAGACTGTTGATGGTTAAATGCACTTGGGTGACACAGGCTCAGCCTGCACCTGATGTAGTATATGGCCAAAAAATAAACAGACTGTTGATGGTTAAATGCACTTCGGTGACACAGGCTCAGCCTGCAGCTGATGTAGGATATAGCAAAAAATAACCACACTATTGATGGTTAAAAGCACTTGGTGGTAGCTTGTGCTGGCGCACCACAAGCCACAAAATGGCCGCCGATCACCCCAGAAAAAAATGATCTAAAAACGCTCTGGGCAGCCTAAAAAAAGTGAGCAAGTCGATATTATCACTTCAATGATCCACAGCTGGAGATCGATCACAGAATAAAGTCTTTTGGAGGAGTTAATCTGCCTAATCTCGCCCTAACATCGCAGCAGCAACCTCTCCCTATGCTTGAATCAGCAGAGTGACGTGCAGCGCTACGTGACCAAAGCTTATATAGAGGCTGGGTCACATGCTGCACTGGCCAATCACAGCCATGCCAATAGTAGGCAAGGCTGTGATGGCCTCTTGGGGCAAGTAGTATGACGCTTGTTGATTGGCTGCTTTGCAGCCTTTCAAAAAGCGCCAAGAAAGCGCCGAACACCAAACCCGAACCCGGACTTTTACGAAAATGTTATACTATACAGTTCGGGTTCGCTCATCCCTAGTCATGACGCTGAATCCCAACATTGGCCTGCACTCCAGCACATGGAGCCCAGCTAGTTGTTAAGCAACAGAATGCTGGCAGTTCAGCCCGCCATGGAGCATGCCTACCAGAAAGCAAGGCCAGTTACCTGGCAATAGGACGCTGACAGAGTATCGCCAGGAGAGCGGGTGGGCCATTTATATGGATACACCTTAATAAAATGGGAATGGTTGGTGATATTAACTTCCTGTTTGTGGCACATTAGTATATGTGAGGGGGGAAACTTTTCAAGATGGGTGGTGACCATGGTGACCATTTTGAAGTCGGCCATTTTGAATCCATTTTTTGTTTTTTCAATAGGAAGAGGGTCATGTGACACATCAAACTTATTGGGAATTTCACAAGAAAAACAATGGTGTGCTTGGTTTTAACGTAACTTTATTCTTTCATGAGTTATTTACAAGTTTCTGACCACTTATAAAATGTGTTCAATGTGCTGCCCATTGTGTTGGATTGTCAATGCAACCCTCTTCTCCCACTCTTCACACACTGATAGCAACACCGCAGGAGAAATGCTAGCACAGGCTTCCAGTATCCGTAGTTTCAGGTGCTGCACATCTCGTATCTTCACAGCATAGACGATTGCCTTCAGATGATACAAGATGTGCAGCACCTGAAACTACGGATACTGGAAGCCTGTGCTAGCATTTCTCCTGCGGTGTTGCTATCAGTGTGTGAAGAGTGGGAGAAAAGGGTTGCATTGACAATCCAACACAATGGGCAGCACATTGAACACATTTTATAAGTGGTCAGAAACTTTTAAATAACTCATGAAAGAATAAAGTTATGTTAAAACCAATCACACCATTGTTTTTTGTGTGAAATTCCCAATAAGTTTGATGTGTCACATGACCCTCTTCCTATTGAAAAAACAAAAGTTGGATTCAAAATGGCTGACTTCAAAATGGCCGCCATGGTCACCACCCATCTTGAAAAGTTTCCCCCCTCACATATACTAATGTGCCACAAACAGGAAGTTAATATCACCAACCATTCCTATTTTATTAAGGTGTATCCATATAAATGGCCCACCCTGTAGACACTGCTATTGTGCAAGCGTATTATTCCATTATCACTGGAAAAAATTCCCGTTCTTGCAAGACTTTCCCAACAAGATTTCAATCAAGTGCTTGAATACTCTCGTAATCTCAATCTTCTGATGGCAGGTAGAGGCAGTCACTGGCACCAATTAGCTGGTACTAGGTGTCAGCCTCCTGCCGAACAAATACTGTACTTGGCTGTCTCTGTTAATCTCATAGACAGTGAATGGAATAGTAGTGCAAATGTGTGACCACCAATAGTTTTAAACAGGGGATGTGGCACCCCAGTTCTTGCGATTATGGGATTGCCAGTAGTTAAACCCTCAGTGATTAGACATTTGTGGACAGGTGGTAAATTTTGTTAACTCCTTTAAGTCCTCTTACTCGTAAAAGGTGGGAGCACTATTATTGCTTCCAATGTGCCCTAATTGTGATTGCATAAAATGTTTCTTTACCTTTGTGGTATCCTCTACATCAGGTTTAACAAGACTAAAACTCCTACAATTACTGTATATGTATCAGGTTAAGGATTTATTATTCTGTTCAGTACAGTCTCATTGGGTTGACATCAGAGAGAGACCTGAAAGCTCAAAATACAAGACTAGAGAAGGGAGGTATTTTCTGTAGCCCAAGAACACTTTGTAGCAACCTTTTGTAAATTTTGTAATAACCATCAGTGTGAGTTTACTTAGAACTGGTGAAGGCAACATACAGTGGGGGAAATAATTATTTGACCCCTCACTGATTTTGTAAGTTTGTCCAATGACAAAGAAATGAAAAGTCTCAGAACAGTATCATTTCAATGGTAGGTTTATTGTAACAGTGGCAGATAGCACATCAAAAGGAAAATCGAAAAAATAACTTTAAATAAAAGATAGCAACTGATTTGCATTTCATTGAGTGAAATAAGTATTTGAACCCCTACCAACCATTAAGAGTTCTGGCTCCCACAGAGTGGTTAGACACTTCTACTCAATTAGTCACCCTCATTAAGGACACCTGTCTTAACTAGTCACCTGTATAAAAGACACCTGTCCACAGAATCAATCAATCAAGCAGACTACAAACTCTCCAACATGGGAAAGACCAAAGAGCTGTCCAAGGATGTCAGAGACAAAATTGTAGACCTGCACAAGGCTGGAATGGGCTACAAAACCATTAGCAAGAAGCTGGGAGAGAAGGTGACAACTGTTGGTGCGATTGTTCGAAAATGGAAGGAGCACAAAATGACCATCAATCGACCTCGCTCTGGGGCTCCACGCAAGATCTCACCTCGTGGGGTGTCAATGGTTCTGAGAAAGGTGAAAAAGCATCCTAGAACTACACGGGAGGAGTTAGTTAATGACCTCAAATTAGCAGGGACCACAGTCACCAAGAAAACCATTGGAAACACATTACACCGCAATGGATTAAAATCCTGCAGGGCTCGCAAGGTCCCCCTGCTCAGGAAGGCACATGTGCAGGCCCGTCTGAAGTTTGCCAATGAACACCTGAATGATTCAGAGAGTGACTGGGAGAAGGTGCTGTGGTCTGATGAGACCAAAATAGAGCTCTTTGGCATTAACTCAACTCGCTGTGTTTGGAGAAAGAAAAATGCTGCCTATGACCCCCAAAACACCGTCCCCACCGTCAAGCATGGGGGTGGAAACATTTTGCTTTGGGGGTGTTTTTCTGCTAAGGGCACAGGACAACTTATTCGCATAAACCGGTAAAAGGACGGAGCCATGTATCGTGAAATCCTGAGCGACAACCTCCTTCCCTCTGCCAGGAAACTGAAAATGGGTCGTGGATGGGTGTTCCAGCACGACAATGACCCAAAACATACAGCAAAGGCAACAAAGGAGTGGCTCAAGAAGAAGCACATTAAGGTCATGGAGTGGCCTAGTCAGTCTCCGGACCTTAATCCAATCGAAAACCTATGGAGGGAGCTCAAGCTCAGAGTTGCACAGAGACAGCCTCGAAACCTTAGGGATTTAGAGATGATCTGCAAAGAGGAGTGGACCAACATTCCTCCTAAAATGTGCGCAAACTTGGTCATCAATTACAAGAAACGTTTGACCTCTGTGCTTGCAAACAAGGGTTTTTCCACCAAGTATTAAGTCTTTTTTTGTTAGAGGGTTCAAATACTTATTTCACTCAATGAAATGCAAATCAGTTGCTATCTTTTATTTAAAGTTATTTTTTCGATTTTCCTTTTGATGTGCTATCTGCCACTGTTACAATAAACCTACCATTGAAATGATACTGTTCTGAGACTTTTCATTTCTTTGTCATTGGACAAACTTACAAAATCAGTGAGGGGTCAAATAATTATTTCCCCCACTGTATTTCTTAAAGGGGTTTTCTGGGATTTCATACTGATGACCTACCATCAGGATAGGTCATCAGTATCTAATATGTTGGGGTCTGACACCCAGGACCTTCACCGATCAGCTGTTCGAGAAGGCATTGGCGCTCCTGTGAGGGCCACAGCCTTCTTTGTGCTTACCAAAACAGCGCCGTACATTGCATAGTGACTGTACATGGTATTGCCCTCAACCCCATTGAAGTGAATGGGACTGAGCACTATACCAAATACAGCCACTATACAATGTACTGCGCTGTGCTTGGTAAGCTGCAAGAAGGCCGGGATGCTCACAGGAGCACACATGTGTTCTTAAACAGTTGTTCGCCGGGGACCCAGTTGTCAAACTCCCACCGATCAAATACTGAGGACCTATCCTGAGAATAAATTATCAGTATCAAATCCCAGAAAACCCCTTTAAAACAAATATTTAATGCCTGAAACATCAAGCTACTACTAGATATCAGGTAGATGGACAGCTCCTAGTTCCATCACCTATGCAGTTTCTGGTCTTTGTAATTTTCAAGTGGCAGTATGGGGAGTTTATAGATATACATTTTCAGTCCTAAATGTAAACTTAACTTTTTAAAACAAAATATCATAATTCTGTGTGTCCTATATCCCCAGCTGTTTTCATCAAATTTCTTTCATTATAGACATTCTGGTAGTTATTTACCTAATATGTGTTCACCTCAAGTAGAAGTGAAAGCTTTATCATCTTATCCCCTTATCACTTAGCAATGAGAACTCAACATGTTGCAAAAAGCACTGCTTAACGGGGTACACAATAGCATCAGTCAAGGAATACAGTTGAAGGCATCACATTCTCAAAAATTATTTCTGCCAGATATCTAAAAAGAAGATACATTTGCCAGTAGTAAAAATTATAGCAGAAACGTTATTTCCATCCAAAAAAAAAGAGATACTTTCTTGTGTAGACAGATAATTACAGTATATTAATATTACCTTGTCGACCCTGTCCTCCAAAATTAAATGCTGCATTATTCTGATAGATCCATTTCAAGTGGACTCAAGAACAGGGAACTATTTTAGTGAAATGATGCTTTAGTTTTCCATGCAGTAATTTGATAAACAACAAAGACTAAAACATAAAACTATATTTAAATACTTGTTAAGTTCTCGATATCTGATTGGTGGATTCCTACTCCAGACATCCTTGCCAGTTAGCTGTTTGAGTTGTTCCAGTGGTGAATGGTGTGACCTTTTACTAGGCTGATTACGTCACATTAATTGGTCACAATGCCTAGGCACAGCTCAGTCCCATTCAAGTGAATAGACCTGGGCTTCAAGCCACTATACAATGAACAATGTGGTGCTTGGTATGCTGTAAGGACACTGCAACGCTCACCAGAGCACCGCAGAATCTTCAAACAGCTGATCATTGGCAGTGTTGGAACCGCTTTGATTGGATATTAAATAGTGTTGACTGAGCATGCTGAAGAAGGGAAAGATAGTGTAGGCAGTGGATTTTTCTTTTTTTCTGTAGAAAAACTTGCCAGAGACCCAAAAGTCCTTTTAAGGACTATTGTTGTGTGTGGCAGCAGCAATATATATTTGCAGCTACCAAATACTTACTAGAAGTGCACAAATTGTCCCACACAATGGACCGTGACATATTAGAGGGGGATCAATGGCCAAATTTCCCACTAAAAATATGTATTTTAATCAGGGGCCATTTTTATGCGTCTTAAAGGGAAACTTTCAAAAATGTGCCCTGCTGGAGCCTAAAAGAATGTTATTTTAGGCCACGGGAGTACAGGCCCCAAACATTAGGCATTCACCGGACAGAAAACATCAAGTGATTATGTGGCTGGAGTTATATTAGATGGTCATTGGATATCAATTTTTCTGCAGGCCAGTGTAGTACAGGCCCCAAACATTAGGCATTCACTAGACAGAAAATATCAAGTGATTGTGTGGCTGGAGGTATATTTGACGGTCATTGGATAACAATTTTACTTCAGGCCAGTGGACTACAGGCCCCAAACATTTGGCATTCACTGTATAGAAAATATCAAGTGATTATGTGGCTGGAGGTATAATAGAGGGTCATTGGATATCAATTTTTCTTTATTTAGTTATTTATTATTTACTCACCATACAGAAAAGAACAAGTGATTATGTGGCTAGAGGTACATTATTTGGTTACCCTATAATAATTTTACTGTTGGCCAGTAAGATTTCAGGCCCCAAAAATTATGCATTCACCGTACAGAAAATATCAAGTGATTATGTGGCTGGAGGTATATTAGACAGTCAATGGATATCAATTTTACTGCACTACAGTGGAGTACAGGCCCCAAACATTATGCATTCATCAGACAGAAAACATCAAATGATTATGTGACCGGAGGTATATTAGACGGTCATTGGATATCAATTTAACTGTAGGCCAGTACAAATACATGTCAAATACATATGTTTAAAACAACAAAAAATATAAAATTGGATTAAAAACATGGCTAACAAAATTCCCCCTCTTGAAAAAAAAACAAATGATAATAGTTGAAATTCGATAACACAAGGTCGTCACAGGTGTTGAATTCCTCCGAGGTCCCAAACATTAGGCATTCACCGGACAGAAAAGGCCTTTTATGCCGCTGTATTTACATAAGACAGGGACCATTATTTGGTGGCGGATATGTGTGGGTTGGCATAAGGAAATTCAATTACACATGGTCGTTACAGGTGTTGAATTCCTCCGAGATCTATGACTCATAAATTTTTTGAAATGTGAGGTAGTCCACACTGTCGTGAGCTAGGCGAGTGCGCTTATCGGTCACGATCCCCCCTGCTGCGCTAAACGTCCTTTCGGACAGGACACTCTACGAGGGGTAAGACAATAGTTCCATGACAAATTGTGCCAGTTCTGGCCACAGGTCAAGCCTGCACACCCAGTAGTCCAGGGGTTCCTCGCTTCTCAGGGCGTCCACATCAGCCGTTAACCCAATGTAGTCGGACACCTGTCGGTCTAGGCATTCCCTGAGACTAGATCCAGAGGGCGGCTGTCGATGGGTTGCTTACAAGAATAATCTCATATCCGAAGTGACAAACACATCTTCAAACCGCTCTCTTCTTGCATGCGCAGTAGGATTGGTACCTGCAACTGTTTCTCTGTGGGTGGAAAATCCTCTGTCATCGGCTGCAACAGCAGAATGCAGCATCTCTCAAACTCTCTCAAAGCAAGGCCTGGAAATGCTGCATTCTGACAGACTTTTGTGATGCTGATAACATGTCCGCCGTTTTGTGTTTGTACCGTGGGTCTAAGTATGTTGCCACCCAGTTGTGGTCCTTGCCTTTTATGCTTGCTCTAAGGGGGTCCCTCTTCAAACACTGTAACATGAAGGCCCCCATTTTCACTAGATTGGAAGCTGTGGAGAGGCCTGGCTCCTGCTCATCACCAAGGAGAATGTCGCCCCTAGATGAGTGTTGGGCTTACCGCAAATTAAACGTTGACAGCACAAGCTGAAAATGGCAACACTATTGTCAGCAGCTGACACGTTAAAAAAGCCCACACTCCGGAGCCATGTGCCGCCGTCCAGGGAGCGTCAGATGTGACCGTGCATGCTGAATGGCTCGCTCCAGATATATTTGCAGTTTTCTTTTTGCCTCCTTTGCTCTGCAAGTTCTGCCTGCTTCTCCTCCTTCTACCCCCTATCTGCTGCTCTGTCTCACACTCTAAACTCCCCTTCTCTTCCAATCTTGTGGGCACCCACGTGACATCCATCGACATGTCATCATCGTCACCTTCACCACCAATGATATTAGAGAACTCGTCCTTTGGCTGATCTGGCTACTGTTGTCAGACCGCTGGGTGGCGGCCTTTGCAAGTATAAAGAACCCCTTAATGAGTAAGAGGTATATAAAACCCCTTAATGAGTATATGCTGGAAGTTGGTATATCAAACCCCTTAATCAATATTTGGTGGAAGCCAGTGTATCGCAGGCCTCAATCAATATTTGATGGAAGCCGGTATATCAATACCCTCTATCAGTATTTTGTGGAAACAGGATATAGAACCCCTTAATGAGTATTTGCTGGAAGCTGATAAATCAAACCTTTTAATCAATATTTGGTGGGAGTTGATGTATCGCAGGCCTCACTCAATATTTGGTGGCAGCCGGTATATCGATTCCCTCTATCAAAATTTTGTGGAAACAGGCATATAGAACCCCTTAATGAGTATTTGCTGGAAGCCGGTAAATCAAACCCCTTAATCAATATTTTGTGGAAGCGTGTGTATCGCAGGCCTCAATCAATATTTGGTGGAAGCCGATATATCAATACCCTCTATCAGCATTTTGTGGAAACAGGTATATAGAACCCCTTAATGAGTATTTGCTGGAAGCCGATAAATCAAACCCCATAATCAATATTTGGTGGGAGCCGTTGTATCGCAGGCCTCAATCAATATTTGGTGGAAGCCGGTATATCAATCCCCTCTATCAGTTTTTTGTGGAAACAGGTATATAGAACCCCTTAATGAGTATTTGCTGGAAGCCGTTAAATCAAACCCCTTAATCAATATTTAGTTGAAGCTGGTGTATTGCAGGCCTCGATCAATATTTTGTGGATGCTGGTATATAAATCCCCTCTATCAGTTTTTTGTGGAAACAGGTATATAGAACCCCTTAATGAGTATTTGCTAGAAGCTGGTAAATCAAACCCCATAATCAATATTTGGTGGAAGCTGTGTATCGCAGGCCTCAATCTATATTTGGTGGAAGCCCATATATCAATGCCCTCTATTAGTATTTTGTCGAAAGAGGTATATAAAACCCCTTAATGAGTATTTGCTGGAAATTGGTATATCAAACCCCTTAATCAATATTTGGTGGAAGCCAGTGTATCGCAGGCCTCAATCAATATTTGATGGAAGCTGGTATATCAATACCCTCTATCAGTATTTTGTGGAAACAGGTATATAGAACCCCTTAATGAGTATTTGCTAGAAGCTGATAAATCAAACCTTTTAATCAATATTTGGTGGGAGTTGATGTATCACAGGCCTCAATCAATATTTGGTGGAAGCCAGTATATCAATCCACTCTATTAGTATTTTGTGGAAACAGGTATATAGAAACCCTTAATGAGTATTTGCTGGAAGCCGGTTAATCAAACCTTTTAATCAATAATTGGTCGGAGCTGGTGTATCGCAGGCCTCAATCAATATTTGGTGGAAGCCGATATATCAATACCCTCTATCAGTATTTTTTGGAAACAGGTATATAGAACCCCTTAATGAGTATTTGCTGGAAGCCGATAAATCAAACCCCATAATCAATATTTGCTGGAAGCCGTGTGTATCGCAGGCCTCAATCAATATTTGGTGGAAGCCGGTATATCAATCCCCTCTATCAGTATTTTGTTGAAACAAGTATATAGAACCCCTTTATGAGTATTTGCTGGTAGCCAATAAATCAAACCCCTTAATCAATATTTGGTGGAAGAAGGTGTATCGCAGGCCTCAATCAATATTTGGTGGAAGCCGGTATATTAATCCCCTCTATCAGTATTTTGTGAAAACAGATATATAGAAACCAAAGAGTATTTGCTGGAAGCCGTTAAATCAAACCCCTTAATCAATATTCAGTGGATGCTGGTGTATCGCAGGCCTCAATCAATATTTTGTGGATGCTGGTATATCAATACCCTCTATCAGTATTTTGTGGAAACAGGTATATAGAACCCCTTAATGAGTATTTGCTGGAAGCTGGTATATCAAACCCCTTAATCAATATTTGGTGGAAGCCAGTGTATTGCAGGCCTCAATCAATATTTGATGGAAGCCCATATATCAATACCCTCTATCAGTATTTTGTGCAAACAGGCTTTTAGAACCCCTTAATGAGTATTTGCTGGAAGCTGATAAATCAAACCTTTTAATCAATATTTGGTGGGAGTAGATGTATCGCAGGCCTCAATCAATATTTGGTGAAAGCCGGTATATCGATTCCCTCTAGCAATATTTTGTGGAAACAGATTTATAGAACCCCTTAACGAGTATTTGCTGGAAGCCGGTAAATCAAACCCCTTAATCAATATTTGGTGGAAGCCGGTGTATCGCAGGCCTCAATCAATATTTGGTAGCAGCCGGTATATCAATCCCCTCTATCAGTATTTTGTGAAAACAGGTATATAGAACCCCTTAATGAGTATTTTCTGGAAGTCGTTAAATCAAACCCCATAATCAATATTTAGTGGAAACTGGTGTATCGCAGGCCTCAATCAATATTTTGTGGATGCTGGTATATCAATCCCCTCTATCAGTATTTTGTGGAAACAGGTATATAGAACCCCTTAATGAGTATTTGCTGGAAGCTGGTAAATCAAACCCCTTAATCAATATTTGGTGGAAGCCGGTATATCAATACCCTCTATCAGTATTTTGTGGAAACAGGTATATAGATCCCCTTAATCAGTATTTGCTGGAATCTGGTATATCAAACCCCTTAATCGATATTTGGTGGAAGACGGTGTATCGCAGGCATCAATCAATATTTGGTGGAAGCCGGTATATTTATACCCTCTATCAGTATTTTGCGGAAACAGGCAAATAGAACCCCTTAATGAGTATTTGCTGGAAGCTGGTAAATCAAACCTTTTAATCAATATTTCTCAGAAGATGGTGTATTACAGGCCTCAATCAATATTTGGTGGAAGCCGGTATATCGATACCCTCTATCAATATTTTGTGGAAACAGGTATATAGAACGGGCGAATCGGGCGAACCGCCATAGACTTCAATAGACAGGCAAATTTTAAAACCCACAGGGACTATTTCTGGCCACAATAGTGATGGAAAAGTTGTTTCAAGGGGACTAACACCTGGACTGTTGCATGCCGGAGGGGGATCCATGGCAAAACTCCCATGGAAAATTACGTAGTTGACTCAGAGTGTGGTAAGTTGAATTTGCAATGTGATTAATATAACCTGCATTAATCCCATTGCGAATTCAACTTAGAGCTAAGTTCCTAATGGTTGTATTGCTAGAATTGACGAATATAACAAATATAGCACTATATTCTCAATCTTGTTATATTCTAGCAATACAACCATTAGGAACCCAGCTCTAAGTTGAATTCGCAATGCGATTAATATAACCTGTATTAATCGCATTGCGATTGCAACTTAGATCTGAGTTCCTAATGGTTGTATTGCTAGAATTGACGAATATAAGGAATATAGCACTATATTCTCAATCTTCGTTATATTCTAGCAATACAACCGTTAGGAACCCAGCTCTAAGTTGAATTCGCAATGCGATTAATATAACCTGTATTAATCGCATTGCGATTACAACTTAGATCTGAGTTCCTAATGGTTGTATTGCTAGAATTGACGAATATAACAAATATAGCACTATATTCTCAATCTTCGTTATATTCTAGCAATACAACAACCATTAGGAACCCAGCTCTAAGTTGAATTCGCAATGCGTTTAATATAACCTGTATTAATCGCATTGCGATTACAACTTAGTCAAATTTGTGACACTGCAGCTTCAGAATGAATCTAAGATGGATGCTGTCCTTGCTTTTTGATAGGAGGTGGGAGGGTCTGGGAGGGAGGGTATGCTGATTGGCTGGAATGTGTCTGCTGACTGTGAGGTACAGGGTCAAAGTTTGCTCAATGATGATGTATAAGGGGATGACCAAACATTGCATATGTTCGCCCGCCACGGCGAACGCGAACAAGCTATGTTCGCCGGGAACTGTTCGCCGGCGAATAGTTCGGGACATCACTATATAGAACCCCTTAATGAGTATTTTCTGGAAGCTGGTAAATCAAACCCCTTAATCGATATTTGGTGGAAGCCGTGTATCGCAGGCCTCAATCTATTTTTGATGGAAGCCGGTATATCAATACCTTCTATTAGTATTTTGTGGAAACATGTATATAGATCCCCTTAATGAATACTTGCCCCGGAAGCTGGTATATCAAACCCCTTAATCAATATTTGGCGGAAGACGGTGTATCACAGGCCTCAATCAATATTTTGTGGAAGTTGATAGATCAATACTCTCTATCAGTATTTTGTGGAAACAGGCATATAGAGCCCCTTAATGAGTATTTGCTAGAAGCTGGTAAATCAAACCTTTTAATCAATATTTGGTGGGAGTTGGTGTATCGCAGGCCTCAATAAATATTTGGTGGAAGCCGGTATATTGATACCCTCTATCAGTATTTTGTGGAAACAGGTATATAGAACCCCTTAATGAGTATTTGCTGGAAGCCGGTATATCAAACCCCTTAATCAATATTTCTCGGAAGATGGTGTATCGCAGGCCTCAATCAATATTTGGTGGAAGCCGGTATATCAATACCCTCTATCAGTATTTTGTGGAAACAGGCATATAGTACTAGAGAAAATAGCTTGTTTGCGTTCGCCGCGGCGAGCGAACATATGCGATGTTCGGTCCGCCCCCTATTTGTCATCATTGTGTAAACTTTGACCCTGTACCTCACAGTCAGCAGACACATTCCAGCCAATCAGCATCATACCCTCCCTCCCAGACCCTCTAACCTACTGGACAGCATCCATTTTAGATTCATTCGTAAGCTGCATTCTTAGTGAGAGGAGGGACAGTGTAGCTGCTGCTGATTTAATGGGGAAATCGATAGCTAGGCTAGTGTATTCAGTGTCCACTACAGTCCCGAAGGACTCATCTGATCTCTGCTGTAAGGGCAGCACCCCAAAAAGCCCTTTTTAGGGCTAGAACATCAGCTGCTTTTTTTTTTTTTTCTGTGTAATCTAATTGCAGTTTCCTGCCAGCGTGTGTGTCAGGCTCACAGCGTATACTGTGCCCACTTGCCCAGTGCCACCACTCATATCTGGTGTCACAGTGGCTTGCATTTAAAAAAACAAAAAAACTTTTTTGACTGTAATATAATAGCAGTCAGTTGCCTGCACGCGCGTGTGTTTCATGCCCTGCAAGTGCACAGTGTCACCAGTGCAACTCATATCTGGTGTCACAGTAGATTACATTTAAAGAAAAACAACAATTTTGACTGTGAATAAATAGCAGTCAGTTGCCTGCACGTGTTTGTGTGTTTAAGGCCCCACTGCAAGTGCATAGTGTCACCAGCGCAACTTATATCTGGTGTCACAGTAGATTACATTTAAAGAAAAACAACAATTTTGACTGTGAATAAATAGCAGTCAGTTGCCTGCACGTGTTTGTGTGTTTAAGGCCTAGCTGCAAGTGCATAGTGTCACCAGCGCAACTCAAATCTTGTGTCACAGTAGATTACATAAAAAAAAAAAAAACTATTTTGACTGTGAATAAATAGCAGTCAGTTGCCTGCACATGTTTGTGTGTTTAAGGCCCTGCTGCAAGTGCATAGTGTCACCAGCGCAACTCTTATCTGGTGTCACAGTAGCTTGCACGCATAGTACAACTAAACTAATCTAAAAAAAATGACAGGCAGAGGCAGGCCACCCCGCAGGGGCCGTCGTGGTTGTGGTGCTGTGATTCCCTTTGGCCCTAGAATAATGCCCAGTGTTCAGAGGCCACGTACCCTGAACTTGAAAAGTTCTGAGGACATAGTTGACTGGCTAACACAGGACACCCAATCTTCTACAGCTTCCGCTCGGAACCTTGAAGCACCATCCTCCTCTAGCTCAGCTTCGGGCACCTCTCAAGTTACCACTCGCCCGCCTGCCGCCACCACCAACACTAGCACCACAGCCGCTTCACTTGATCTGTCAGAGGAGTTATTTACACATCAGTTGGAAGAAATGAATGATGCGCAACCATTATTGCCAGAGGATGTAGATAACAGGGATATGTCTCAGTCAGGCAGCATTACACACATGGACGTACGTTGTGATGATGATGATGTACCCGCTGCTGCTTCCTTTGCTGAGTTGTCAGATACAAGTGAAGCGGTTGATGATGACGATGTGTCCGTGGATGTTACGTGGGTGCCCGCTCGAAGAGAAGAAGAACAGGGGGAAAGTTCAGATGGGGAGACAGAGAGGAGGAGGAGACGAGTTGGAAGCAGGGGGTGGTTGTCGCAAGGAGCTAGTGGCACAGTCAGACAGCATGCATCGGCACCCGGGGTCAGCCAGACAGCACGCCAATCAACGCATGCTGTTGCCACCACCAGAATGCCGTCATTGCAGAGCTCAGGAGTGTGGCATTTTTTTTGTGTGTTTGCCTCTGACAACAGCAATGCCCTTTGCAACCTGTGCCAAAAGAAACTGAGTCGTGGGAAGTCCAACACCCACCTAGGTACAACTGCTTTGTGAAGGCACATGATCGCACATCACAAACGCCTATGGGATCAACACATGAGTACAAGCAGCACACAAACTCAAAGCCGCCTACCTCCTCCTGGTCCAGCATCTTCAGCCACGTTAACCACTGCTGTCCTCCTTGCCCCCTCTCCATCCGCCACTCCATCTCTCGCCTTGAGCAGTTCCTGCTTATCTGCCCACAGTCAGGTGTCTGTCAAGGACATGTTTGAGCGTAAGAAGCCAATGTCACAAAGTCACCCCCTTGCCCGGCATCTGACAGCTGGCTTGTCTGAACTCTTAGCAGGCCAGCTTTTACCATACAAGCTGGTGGAGTCTGAGGCCTTCAAAAAATTTGTAGCTATTGGGACACCGCAGTGGAAGGTACCCAGCCGAAATTTCTTTGCATAAAAGGCAATCCCCAACCTGTACTCGAGTACCCCTTAATGAGTATTTACTGGAAGCTGGTAAATCAAACCTTTTAATTAATATTTGGTGGTAGTTGGTGTATCGCAGGCCTCAATCAATATTTGGTGGAAGCCGGTATATAGATACCCTCTATCAGTATTTTGTGGAAACAGGTATATAGAACCCCTTAATGAGTATTTGCTGGAAGCCGGTAAATCAAACCCCTCAATCAATATTTGATGGAAGCTGGTGTATCACAGGCCTCAAACAATATTATGTGGAAGGCGGTATAACAATCCCCTCTATCAGTATTTTGTGGAAACAGGTATATAGAACCCCTTAATAAGTATTTTATGCAAGCTGGGATATTAAACCGCTTAATCAATATTTGGTGGATGCTGTGTATTGCAGGCCTCAATTTATATTTGGTGGAAGCTGGTGTATCACACCCCTTAATCAGTATTTTGTGGAAGCAGGTATATCAAACCCCTCAATCAGTATTTTGTAAAAGCAGGTATATCAAACCCCTTAATCAGTATTTTGTGGAAGCAGGTATATCGCACCCCTTTATCATTTTTTTTGGGGGCAACAGTTTTATCACACCAGTTGCAATTAGTTATTCGAATAGCGTTTGTCCCCAGTGATGGCCAGTTCGCAGTGTTCGCCCGCGAACACATGCGATCTGCCATCTTAACTGACAAATCCGGTAAGTCCTTACCTGTGCCTGTGCGCGAGCCGGTCTGAAATAACATGCGGTCGCCGGGTGCAGGCCGTTCCGAGAACGGCCCCCGGAGGGTGTTCTCGGAACTGCCTGCTCACGGAGACCGCATGTCATTTCAGACCGGCTCGCGCACATTTAAGGACTTACCTGTGCCTCGCCTGACTTCTCAGTTAAGATGGCAGATCACATGTGTTCGCGGGCGAACACTGCGAACTGGCCATCTCTGTTTGTCCCTCTATATAGCTGTGGTATCTCAGCAGATCTGCACACATCTGCTGCACAATACAAATGCACTATAATATACTTTCTATGTTAGAAGGTATATTATAGGTATATCACACCCCTAAACCATTTTTTTTGGGGGGGTAACAATAGGTATATCACAGCAGTTGCAATTAGTTATTCCAATAGCTCTATCTAGTTGAGGTATCTCAGCAGAACCTCACGTAACTGTTGCACAATACAAATGCCTTATAATATTATTTCTATGTTAGAATGTATATTATGAGTATATCACACCCCTCAATCAGTTTTTTGGTGGAGGGCAACAGGTATATCACACCAGTTGCAATTAGTTATACCAATAGCCTTTGCCTAGCCCACGTGTTCACCCTTGTGGTTCAGTGGTTTATCAAAACCTACCCCAATTTTCCAGAGCTAATGGTGAAGGTGCGCCGCGTGTGTGCACATTTCCGCAAGTCATCGACAGCTTCAGACGGTCTGTCAATGCTGCAGCAATGCTTGAAATTGCCAGCTCACCGATTGTTGTGCAACGTGAGCATGGGCTGGAAATCCACGTTCCACATGTTGGCCAGGCTTTGTGAGCAGAAGAGGGCAGTAGTGGAACACCAGCTTCAACATGGTCGTTGCCTTTCCAGTCAGCTTCCACTATTCACAAGCGACAAGTGGGCATGGCTGTCTGACCTCTGTGAGGTTTTAAGAAACTTTGAGGAATCAACACAGATGTTGAGCGGCGATAACGCTATTATCAGTGTCATAATCCCACTTCTGTGTCTACTCAAACTCTCGCTGCTCACAATTAAGGCCGACGCTTTGCATGTGGAAGAGGTGCAAATGGGGAAAGACATTACACAGGGTGATAGCCAGACCACCCTCAGTTCATCTTCTCAGTGCAAATTGAAAGATGAGGAGGAGGAGCAGAAGACTGTTGCCTCTACTACAGAGGGTAGTACCCATGGAAATTTAATTCCATCTGTTCTGCGTAGGTGGGCAGAAGAGGAGGAAGAGGATGAGGAGATTGAGAGTGATACTCCTGATTTCGACAGTGAAGTCTTGTCTGTTGGGACTCTGCCACACATGGCTGACTTTATGTTAGGCTGCCCTTCCCGCGACTCACGCTATTTTTTCAATTTGGACAACACCGATTACTGGTTGTTCACCCTTCTTGACCCCTGAGAGAACTTCTCATCTCTCATTCCTCAGGTGGAGAGGACGAGCAAAATGGTGCAATACCAGAAGGTCCTTGTGGAAAAATTGCTCCAAAGATTTCCAGCTGACCACGCTGGCGGCAGAGTATGTAGTTTCTTGGGCAACCGAGGAGAGGAGATGAGGGGAACATACAGCAGTTCCAACAGAGTCAGGGCAACACTCTCCAAAGCCTGGGACAGTTTCATGACACCCCGCCAGCACCGTCACCCTGATGCGCGGCCTAATGTCACAAGGAGGGGAAATATTTTGGAAGATGGTGAAGGAGTACGTTTCAGACCGTGTCAGCATCCTCAATGATCCCTCTGTGTCTTGCAACTACTGGGTGTCCAAGCTGAACACATGGCACAAACTGTCGCTCTACGCCTTGGAGGTGATGGCCTGCCCTGCTGCCAGCGTTTTGTCAGAGCAGGCATTTAGTGCTGCTGGGGGCATAATAACTGATAAGCGCATCCACTTGTCAACTAAAATTGCTGACAGGTTGACTGTTATAAAAATGAACATGGCCTGGATTGCCCCTGACTTCTCTACTCCACCAGAGGAAAGTGGCTGAACATAAAGGCACTTTAAATGTTTTTTGCATAATGTACTGAATACACTGTATTTCCAGGCACCCCTTCCACCACAAAAAAGAGTATAACGTTCAATCTTCCTTTTCTCGTCCTCCTCTTTCATCATATGAACATGCATTAATAGTCTGCCCTCGTTCCTAATGTTGTAGATGGTCAGCTTACCTGCAGGCTCTTGCATATAATGTTTTAGAGCGTTATCTCACCAGCAGGCTCTCACCTACAATCTTTTAGCTCATCTGCAGGACCTCACATAGCTACAGTAGGAAACCTCAAAGTGTCATACATAACTGTTCAAGGCAAATAAAGTACTTTTGATTCAGACTGAATTCATTCAGACCAAATTGAAACATGACGTCCGATCCACCAAATATGTGCAGTTAGCAGAGCCAAAAAAATCACATAATAGTGGTACAAATGCCCGATAAAATTTTGCAGATTTGTTCTCTAGCAGTTTCAGCTAACCATGCTGTTACAATAGAGACACTATTTTATGTATCCGGTGGAACTATGCAATTGGTTTGCAACATTTTGGGCAGCAAATGAAAAACAGAAAGTCACTAGAAAATCCTGTTTACTACACTATAGCTATTTGCCTGGGCTTATATACTGACACCATGATTAACATGGTCCATACCATGCATCTGTAGGCACTCTTTGTCTTGCAGAATGTGGATTCAGTACATTATAGTAATTAAAGGGATTCTGTCATCAGAAATGAGTCCTATAAGCTAAACATATGGCGATGTCCCTTGTAAAACACTGAATCCTAAAGTGAGTTTACCAAATGCCCCTGTGGCTCTATATTCATAAAAAAGCGGTTTATATCACCTGTCAATCACTTCAAAATGTGTCCAAGGGGACGTCTCATGGTGAAAAGTGCCCGGCTGCAGCCATCTCGTTTAGGTGCCCAGCGCCGCCTTCTGAGCTGAAATCGCCGCCATCCCTTTCATTCGATCCGCCTACCTCAGGTGACTAACCTTCCTTGTGCCCAGCCATGCCCGCCTGTGAAGGAGCCCAGCACCGCCTATGTCTCCTCCTTTCATCTACGATAGATAGCCGTAATCTCGCGAGAAAAAATGGATAAAATTTTTACAGACAATTAAGACAGCTTAAAAAGCTTTATGGCATTTATGAAAAGAAAACCAACTCTTCGTGGGAACAAGTGACAGGTAAGTAATAAAAAAAGGATGCATTTATTTTTATATCATAAAAATGAGCAAAACAACAGGGTTTTGTCAGTAAAAACAGTAATAAACAAAACAATAACAAAAATGTCCCAAGTTTGAGACAAAAAGTCTCAATTTACCACAGGAAATGTCGCAAATATGCTTCAAAAGGCTTCAAAAGGTGCAAATATGTTTCAAATGTTGCAAGTACGGTCTGGCAAGGTGGGCTGAAATGGCGCATTCCAGTTTAAAAAAGTCACATTTTACTGCTATTGGCATTAAAATGTCTCAATCTAGAGAAATAGGCAGATAATTAAGTTTATATTTAAACAAATCACATTTTAAACGTGGTGTGTGCCTTTTCATATATGAGTTGAAACAAATCACCACTTTTTATTTTTAATGTTAGCATTTTTTGACACAAATTATGCCATTGTTAATAAACGTCCCCCATTGTCCATGGTTATTGGCTACATCTCTCTGCTGCTAGATTGATTTATAGTTGGATATCAGTAGGGTCTCACAAATTGTTAAATAAATTAGGAAGGTTGATCACAAAATGATAATTGATGATAGGGATCAGAATAGTAATTTTTATTTAAATACAATTTAAAAGTTTTTTTTTAAAGATTTGGCCCTTTTTAAGTGCCTATTGTACCTAAGGAGAGAATCACACTGATTTACTACCCAGTGCTCTGAAGTTCTTGCTCCATTGAGCGATTTTCCAGTCCTTGGATTGTTTTCTTCCTGCTGGGATACAGACAGGGGCATGTGTTCTGGTACTGCTGCGGCAAGTAAATATGTTTTTTTCCCAGACACAATGACATACAAAAGCGACCATAATCTTCACACACATGATGCCATAAATAAGTGAAGGTCTCACTGCTTTCACTACATCAATAATTTGCACACAACTTTAAAATATAGTGAATATGCAAAGACCATTCAATTGTGTTGTTTTTAAATGTAGTATATATATTTTTTTTATTACATATAGGCATAAAAATTATATTTGTTAGGTATCATATGCTATTGAAGCTACCTAAAAAGGCACCAAATATTGGAAAACCCCTTTAAAGGGGTTGTCATAAGTAGTTTCTACCTAATCATGCAGCCTGCCTCTGTAAGTGAAGATTCATACTTACCTATTCACCACTACTTCTCTCCTCTGTAATGCTCTGGTGTGTCCAGATTGTATTCTTCTGGTGCAGCATGAACATGGTCACATGCTCCACTGTAGCCAATGACTGACATTAGCACTGACATGCAAATTATTGCCATATTGCCACAGAAATCAGTTCTTAGCTGCAGAGCATGTGACCATGATGCTGCACATGAAGATATAAAGACAGGGACCAGAATATGGACACATCGGAGTCACCACAGAGAATTGTGTAGTGTCCTGGAGCAGGGGTACTGTAAAGTCTAGACATTTGTGAACATTTGCTCCTGCTTCCCCTATGTAAAGTTATAAACTTTTTACTGTATTTCACTTGAAAGGGTTAACTTCCATTATTTAACACTGCTTAACTGTATTTTATATGCATGTTGTGATATGTATCCTGTTCATGTGCACTGTATTTGAGAGGCTCTGTGGAAAGGGTTAATGAATACTGAGAGACTTCTGGGACTTTGAATGAGAAGCTGGTACTTGACAATTATGAACATGTTTTACGAGAATTGGTGACATCTCATATGCCTCTTCTGTCTCATAGTCCACTACAAAATTATTTTATATTTTCAATTATTTTTATTATAAGTAAACAGATTAAACATAAAAGCCCCACTCCAGAAATAAAATGTATTTTCTAATACTTGACTTCACACTGTACTCCTTGCATCTTAGATGGTCTACTCTTGGATAATGCTTTGAAGAGGCTAAAATGTGATGAGATCTATTACTGTAGTATTTTTTTTGCAGAATCTGTTTTTACAGTAATACTATTTCATTTGTGCAATTATATTCAGAAATTCACTATTTTAAATTACCTTAAATGTGTTGTCACTGGCGATGCTAAGAATACAAAACCTGTCAACTTTAAAGCATTAAGTGAAGAACAGTGAGACACAGTCTTAATTTCTCTTATTTCATTGTGACAAGGCTAATCTCCTTTGCTATGTAATAAAACAACCCAGTGCTATTAGTCAGATTATAAAAGCAACAGCAGCATCTGAGATTTTGTAGATGTCATGGCAGCTATGAATAAGAGTTTCTGTTGGGGGCCTAGTCTGTCTGCTGATTAGCACACAGCGGATCCTGTCATTTTCTAAAATCATTATCTTGAAATCACTTGACCGTTTTACTACAGTCTTGTAAATTACATGCTAGTGCTCTTGTATTGTGTTCTGCTTGCTTGTCTATTTTTAAGAAAATCATCAAGAAAGAGAAAAGGGAAAACTCAAAAGAAAAGCTTTACCAGAAAAAGAGATGCATTACAATAGTGACAGTGGTAAATGGTTTCATGATTGAACAAATGATGAACAAGACCACAAAGAACAAACTGTTTAAAGAAAATGTTCAGTTTACTTTTGCTCAGCTTCCATCGTAGCCTTTGAAGAGGATGCTAACTTTTGAAAATCTCTATTAATAAGAAATGTCTCTCAAAAAATATTATCGCTAGCTAGTCTATTGACACCCAATCAACTATAATCTCAGCATTTTCACGGCAGTTTAATTCCTCAACAGCACCATCATAGGCAAGATGTATAGGTGCCCACTGTAATTAGTAATCTATCTGCATAGCATACTAGAAACATGAAACCTTTATACTAGGTACTCTCGTGAAAGAAAGATGCTGATCTATGCTGATAAAGGTTCTAATACAATGACTTTGCTATATTAAACAGAATCATGTGCAGTATTTGAAAATGTGTTTTCTGATCCAATCTCCTACTTTAAAACGTATTTCTCACAGTAAAGACCTCCCAGTATATGATTTGTACCTACAAAACAGATCCTAGAGTAAATAAGGGAAAGGAAGCTGCATCTTACTAAAGCATGGTCTTGTTAGGTTCTCTGTGTCATTTGCCCACTAAATAGGATCCAAATTCCTAATTCACTAGAATGAAGTAGCTTAGAAACAGAACAGAGGTGTTTAATTGACCTTTCTCAGTGGGGTGAGATCATAAGGGATGACTCATACAAGGCAAGACTTTTTTAAGCCACAATGACTCTTGAGGGAGGACATTTTGTCATGAAAATATTCTATTTAACCCAAGACTCAATTTTCAACCAAATTGTAGTATAATTTCGGTAGTTGGCATAGAAGGAAAAGGCCGTATAACAAAGATTAAATGGTTCCTCATTAAAATACCCATTTTTAACATCCAGAATATAAGTTTTTTTTTTTTCATTCAATGGTGTTTCCATGAAGGATAATTTCCTACTCTTTATTTGACAACAATTTTGTATCTCTGGACATCAAAGTTTTACATAGGTTCTCATAGCTCAAAAGCAAAGAGCAAGGGACCAACCAGGTATGGGCCTCACAGCCCATGTGTGCCTTTATGGTGTGTATGCCCTTGGTTGGCAGAATAATATTTGGTGCTAAAGCAGATCTGTCAGTCTAATATGCTGCATAGTTTACAGTACCATATTATAAATTCAGTTGCAAATAGTTACTAATATTATGTATTAAATAAAATAAAATTTTGCAAAACTTTCTAAAAACCCTGTCCAGACAATACTCTTGATTCAAAGTTATGCTAGGTGTTTTCATGAAACATCCTACTCATTGTTGAGTAACCTCTACCTCCACAGCAAGAATAAGTCTCTGTTCATGTGTCCACCATTAGAAAAACCCTGGATAAGAATTCTATTAATGGAAGAAAGCCCTGAAAGAAGTCTGCTATACAAAAAATTATGGCTCATCTCCAGTTTACTGGATACTTCCTGGATGTTCCTCAACACTATTGGGGAAATTATCTATGGACAGATAAGATAAAGATGGGACTTGTTGACACAAATGAAAAACACCAAAACTAGATCTAACTGTGAAGTAAGGTGGAGTGAGAATCATGGTTTAGGCCTGTAGCCTGAGGATAGAGCCACCTTGTGATCATTATCCCGAAAAAATGCATAAACAGCACTATTAGATTTTTCTTGCCTAAGGGCTGTTCACACAGCAGATTTTGCCAGCTTAATTTCTGTGGTGGCCACTTGTGTTCTGCCTCCCATTACTTTCAATGGGATCCAGTGCTGTGGTTCGCGGCTCAATAGTTAAAAGCTTGGACCGTGCGAAGAAGGAATGGACTGGAATGGAAAGGAACTAGGGCAACACACAAAGAAGGGTATACATGGAAAGTATCCCAAAAATATTGAAACACATTTGTAGGAGGTAATGGTCCAAAACTCCTAATCAACTTTTTGTTTGTTTACAATCATGATTAGGTACAAGACTACAGGTTTTCAGGAATCTATTCAGAATTAGTTTCCTAAGGGTTCACTAAGGATACATTCAAACAATGGATTTTGAAAACATGCTTTTAACCCTTAACAGCTTCCACTGTATATGTAGAAGTTGGCACTTTAAAGATGGCGCCCACTTGCTTATGCAACTGGTGCCATAGCCACCTGATTTCTGCTGTTTCAAACAGTGTAGGACAGGGGCGGATGCATGCAAGCAGCCACAAGGCTGATAGCATCTATTTAACCCCTCATATGCCATGGTAAAATAAGACCAGAACATCTGAGTGGCAGAGACATAGAATCCTCAAGCAGACTCTGATAGCAATCACTGGAATATACAGGTCAGCAGATGGCAGTACTGTATAGGAATACAGTAAAAGGTCTGCTCTGTGATGGGTATATACTCATCACAGAAAGCACAATTGACAATGATTGCCAGTTATAGTAACCTAGGGTGAATTAAAGTTTAAAAAAAAGAAGATTTTTTTAGTTAAAAAATATATAAAAGTTCAAATCACCCCCTTTCCCCAAAATCAAAATTAATAATCAATAAAAAAACATTATAGACATCACCATGTTCAAAAAAGCCCATGCTATTAAAATATAACAATATTTATCCCAAACGACGAATAGCGTAATGGAATAAATATCTAAATGGCCAATTTGCCATTTTTTGTCACTTTATCTTGCCAATTTTTTTTTTTTAAAAGGGATCAAAAAGTCACACACAATTTAAAATGCTATCACTGAAAAGTACAGATCACCCGGCACAAATGTCCCTCATAGCTCCATACACATAAATAGAAAAAAACTTTAACTTATGGCAATGAAAATATCAAATTTTTCAAATTTTTCAAATTTTTCTAAATATCAAATTAATCAAAATTTTTTTCTGCATTAAAACAAAAAAAAACTATTTAATTGTGGTATTGTTGTATTTGTATTGACCTTTTGAATGAAGGTTATACCGCATAGAGAATACAAGAAAAAACAAACAAACATGAAACTGGCAGAAATAATATATTTTTTTCAATTCCACCCCATTTGGTATAACGTGTCCTGCAAACAGGTTCAGAGTGAAAAATTAAAATGCAAAGATAAAAAATCGTAAGGTCCTCTAAATGTTAAAATCAGCTAAGAATCTACACTATTTTAAAATATATATATATATTTTTTTTAAGGCACATTTTTGTGCATTTTTTGCACGGTTTTAATACATGTTTTTGGGGTATACTTCAATGCAAATCTGCATTTCATCTCAGTATTTAGCACATATTCACACAAAATCTGCACGGATGCGTATGGCACTTTTTTTTTTTTTTTTCACTTCTCATTCATTACAGTGGGAGATTTAGCTCAGATTTCATGCCAAGATAGGGCATGCTGCTTTTTTCCCTTCCTTTTTTTTTCCATGTGGTGCTTCCCATTGCAAAGAATGGAGGCTGTTTGGAATAATTTTTTGGCGCCGAAAACATGGAAAACATGCCAAAATCAGCACCAAAAACTCTGTGTGAATCGACCTTTAGGTTTTCTTGCAAATTTGTGTACAGACGGCCAACACTAATCATGAATACACTTATCTTGTAAGTATGAAACAATAGCTCTATCTTATGTAGACTGTTTCAGTGTGGTATCCCCTATTTTCTGCCTTTAGAAAACACTTGTTGTGTTCATTTTTAATATTTAATAGGTTGGTTGAAGGCAATACTAACATTTAATAGGACATAGAAGTTGTTTAAAAACACATTATTTGCACCATTGATAGTTTGAGACTACAAGGCAATTGGAATGTAAAAAATTAGCATTGTAGTATTTAAATTGTAAATAGGTTTGGATCACTTGGAAGGTTTAGAGACCTTTATCTGGTGCACAGAAGAGTAACATATTCTGTAATGACTTACATTTGAATAGCGAGAGGTGCCCTCACGTTGTTCATTATGCGCATATATTTGCCAAATCAGAAGCACATTGTGTTTCATGCTGATGCCTCTCTGTGGCTGTAGCAGCTTGTTTACACTGAGGTTAACGGGGCTATATTTTCAGCCTGCTTGCTTCTCTGATGTGTCTGTTCTGCTATTAAATGCTGTGATTGCTGTACTTTATATTGCACAGTCATTGAAGATAAAGACATCTTACAAAACTAAAGGTAAAGAACCTGTTGTATCCTGTAGTAGTTTACTGTATGTGTGATCCTGGTAGAAAGCAACAACTCCCTGCTGTGCATCCTTTGGACTTATATGCTATTTGACCATCCTCAAAGTCAGATTTTGTGCTGTAATTAATTATAGTATAAAATCCTTACTTAAATCCCATATTACATTTCTAAATGAAATGCATTATGTTGTGGGCTTCTAGATAAATTAAGTCTTTTTTAGTTGTCTCCTTCTGGATATCACATTTGGCCCATAAAGCATATGAATCGTTCTGACACTATTATATGGAAGATCGACTTACGGTCAGCTCATCATTTTGAGTCTGGCTTCTCTAACTTGTAGTGATCAGCTGAGATTGCTAGTAAAAGCCATTATATGTTTCACCCGCAGTGTTACATGGCTCTCCACTGCAATTCGAAGACAGTTTTCCCAAGAGGGGGATTCCCCCCCTGCCCCCCATAACTAGTAATGAGCAAAGTTTTGGAAAATTTGATTCGGCAGCATCACCAAACTTTGTCAGGAAATTCAATTTGTTACGAATTACTTTGTCACAAATTGTTTTTCATTGTACGGAGTGGGCGCAATGACAGGGAAGGGAGATTGTGCCGCCCCTCATCATTAACCTCTGATAGTGGCATATGAGACTCACATTTATTAATATAATTATTAAGGCTTCAGCCATAGTCACCTTTGTTCTACTTTTTTGGAGCTTTGGGTATACTCAGTATCCACTTTTATCATCTTCCTGTACTTTGCTGGAATAATAGGAATCCATTTTTCAAAGGCATGGAGGAACAGAAATTCTGATAGGGCTTCCAATTTGGTATCTCTTCATGGTTTAGGTTGAGTCTGGCAAGAGCAGATGATAGGTCTTCAGGAGTTCTAACAATCAAAGTCCTGTTATGTTTGATCAACAGACTAAAAGGGAAGAGCTTTTTATACTTAATACGTTTGTCTCTCAAGATTTTTGTTAAAGGTTGGAAGTTTGAACTTATGGTATACATTGTAATGTAACATTTCCTTTTATGGAATTTGTCACATATGGGAACCACCCAGGTGCTAAGAGTTTATCTATTCCATGCACTCAATCTCTAACGCCCCTACACACAGCCCTCAGATTGAACCTAGAAAACCCCCAATACAGCCTTTCATGCACCCCATAATGCTGCCACCCTCTATGACATTTAAATTAATATACCAATTATTTAGGGACTTGTAGAAAACCCCACAGTGCCCCACACACAAGCAGGCACACAGTAGCACAGGCAACACTTGCAGTAAATACACGGTAATGTAAACTGTACTTATACACTTAAAAAATGGAGGTTACTGCGCTCATTAAGGGCACAAGGCAAAACCATTGAAGATATGCTTTTGTGTACTAAAATGGGTACAGTACTTAGTTATAAATATAAAAATAAATAAGAGACATACATAAACATGCACAAAACAGTTAAAAATAAAAGGATAAAAAAAACAGAAAGGTTCTTACTTCTCAACAAATTGTGTGATAGGAGTCTATTCTGGTTCCGGGAACCGGAGGATGTTGAACACAACCCAATGTTGATCGGATCCCCAAATTGTGTCAATAAAAGGTCCTAAATCCCACATTTTTATCAACCTTTCAGCAGAGGATGGAGCTGAAGGGAGTCTTCTTCACATTCTTGTCCCAGCATTCTTGGAAGGCCATCATTACTAGGGTTGAGCGAACCAAAAATGTAAAGTTTGGGTTCGTACTGAACTTTAGTATTTTTTGACCCCGGACCCGAACATTTCAATAAAAGTTTGGGTTTGAATTCGGTGTTCGGCGATTTAATGGCGCTTTTAGAAAGGCTACAGAGTAGCCAATTAACAAGCGTTTAACTCGTGTGCCCTTAGAAGCCATCACAGCCATGCCTACTAATGGCATGGCTGTGATTGGCCAGTGCAGCATGTGACCCAGCCTATATATAAGTTGGAGTCACGTAGCGCTGCATGTCACTCTGCTCTTACTAGTGTAGGGATAGGATGCTGCTGCTGTGAGGGAGAGAATAGGAAATATTTTATCTGTTATCAGAACTTGTTGTTAACCCCCGGGATCTACAGTGATTTTTTTGTGGGTGCAGTGCAACATTTTTGTACCCTGCCCTGAGCCCAGTGACACAGAAAAAAACCTTTTATTAGTCTGTTAGTTAGGTGGGCGTCAGCGGCCATTTTGTGCAAGTTCAGTTTACCAGCACTGCATATGTGCCAAGGACGATAATTTAATCCTGTTCTTTTAGTTCAGTGGGCAACATATACCCATTTTTAAGTGCACCTGCACTGCATATGTGCCAGGGGAAGGGAAGATAATATAGGGAATCCATCTGTGAGTTCAGGGACCCAGGGGGTGACATATTCATTTTTTTTTCTGTAAAGTACAATCCAAGTAAATCCATCTGTGAGATTCTGTGGGGACAAATTATTATTATTTTTGCTAAAAAAAAAAGTACATTTGCGCCCTGCACTGCATTTGTGATAGTGAAAATCCATCTGTTTCATTTTGGGTGAAAAAATCTATTATTTTTTTTGCCAGAAAGTACCTTTGCGGCCCACAATGAAAATCTGATAGTGAAATAGAATCAGTAAATCCATCTCTTTCACTATGGGTGAAAAAATCATATATTTTTTCCATAAAGTACCTTTGCGGCCTTTGCTGCATTTGTGACAGTCCGATACAAGCGTTAAATACTGCTGTTATATTCTGGTTTTAAAAAATCACCCATTTTGTGCAAGATACTACATTTGCGGCCTTTGCTGCATTTCTGATAGTCCAATACAAGCGTTAGATACTGCTGTTATATTCTGGTTTTAAAAAAAACACCTATTTTGTGCAAGATATTACATTTGTGGCCTTTGCTGCATTTCTGACAGTCTAATACAAGCGTTAGATACTGCTGTTATATTCTGTTTTTTTTAAAAACACCCATTTTGTGCAAGATACTACATTTGCGGCCTTTGCTGCATTTGTGACAGTCCAATACAAGCGTTAGATACTGCTGTCATATTCTGGTTTTAAATAAACACCCATTTTGTGCAAGATACTACATTTGCAGCCTTTGCTGCATTTGTGACAGTCCAATACAAGCGTTAAATACTGCTGTTATATTCCGGTTTTAAAAAAACACCCATTTTGTGCAAGATACTACATTTGTGGCCTTTGATGCATTTCTGACAGACCAATACAAGCGTTAGATACTGCATTTATATTCTGGTTTTAAAAAAACACCCATTTTGTGCAAGATACTACATTTGTGGCCTTTGCTGCATTTCCGACAGTCCAATACAAGCGTTAAATACTGCTGTCATATTCTGGTTTTAAATAAAGACCCATTTTGTGCAAGATACTACATTTGCGGCCTTTGCTGCATTTCTGACAGTCCAATACAAGCGTTAGATACTGCATTTATATTCTGGTTTAAAAAAAAAAACACCCATTTTGTGCAAGATACTACATTTGCAGCCTTTGCTGCATTTGTGGCAGTCCAATACAAGTGTTAGATACTGCTGTTATATTCTGGTTTTAAAAAAACACCCATTTTGTGCAAGATACTATATTTTTGGCCTTTGCTGCATTTATGACAGTCCAATACAAGCGTTAGATACTGCGCTTAAATTTTGGTTTAAAAAAAAAACACCCATTTTGTGCAAGATACTACATTTGCAGTCTTTGCTGCATTTGTGACAGTCCAATACAAGCGTTAAATTCAAGAGATGCATTTGACCAAAGATACTGTACTGTAGCCAACATCGATAGGCCGTGGATAGAGCATGCATTTCATGCTTTATACTCATCCTATTCCAGGGGTGTAAGTATCCTGATATATAAGGCTATTAAAATGAAAATAAATGATGTAGTTGTTGATAGTGAAGGTAGATACCTGTTGCTTGATTGTTTATTAGAAAATAAACCCTGGATAATCGCCAACATTTATTTCTCTCCTCCCTTTAAAATGGAAGTATTAATTAAGGTTTATGATTTTGCTACAAACAGAAGTAATAGAGCACTATTAGTAATTGGGGACTATAATATGGTGTATGGTGATGGACGAAACTCTTGATAGATGTAGGATTGGCAATAAAAAAATCAGGCACTATAAAATCTGCACTGAAAAATATCACGGATTAGTTTGAGTGGTTGGACATTTGGCGATTACAGAATCCCAGAAAAAGGAGATTCTCTTGATACTCTAAATCACGTAAAGTTATGTCTAGGATTGATATGGCCCTTAGTAATAACTTAGGAGCACATTTCATTGATAAGATCAACTATACACATAAAGCAGAATCTGATCATTGCCCATTTTTGGTCTGTACTAAGGGAGATACACGGACATGAGAAGGTCGGGTTAGAATTCAGATCGATAGCTTAATTACACAGGATAGGTATGAAAAGATTTGCACTGAAATACTGGAATATTTTGATAAAAATATGGGCACATTGGACACAAGGATTGTATGGGATGCAGGGAAAGTATACATGCGGGGATATTTCTTGAAACATAACACAATGGTGAAGAAAACGTTAGAAAAAAAGAATAGTGGATCTAGCACAGGTGGTTGGAGATAGTGAGAAAGAATATGTGGAGTATCCCACCAAAATTAATTTACAAAGGTGGGAGGAAAACTTGACTAACTATAATAATGAACTATATCTGTTAGCAGAACACCAAAAATCAAACTACGTTAAAAAATACTATACTCAGGGACATATACCAGGGAAATTACTTGCATCATTAATAAAAACACAGAGAAGTAATAATTATATTTCCCATTTGGAGAATGACAAGGGACAGGTAGTCTCGGAACAAGAGGATATAATGCAGCTCTTTAGAGAATATTTTGCGGATATATATTTGAATAAAGGAAATGGAAATATAGTGGATATGAACAGGTTCTTGGGGAATATATCACTGAAACAGTTGTCGGAGCCACAAAGAGAACTATTGGAAGCAGGTATCTCCTTGGAGGAAATGAACAAGGCCCTTAGTTCCACACCGAAGAACAAGTCTCCAGGCTTAGATGGAATCCCTTTCGAGGTCTACAAAACTTTCAGTGGGGTGCTGTCCCACAGACTCCTGGAAATGTGGGATGTTTCGGGGGAGTGTGGGACACTACCCGATTTTTTACGAGAGGCGCTGATAACGTTGATCCTGAAAACAGGGAAAAGTCCAAAGAAACTTGACTCGTATCGTCCGATATCCCTAATAAATACTGATAATAAACTCTTGGCGAAGATTCTAGCTAGTAGATTACAAGAGGTGATATCTATGGTAATTCATGACGATCAAACAGGCTTTATGCCAGATAAATCTATATCAGAGAATATCAGAAGATGCTACATAAATATGCAAATAAAAGGTGCCAATACCGGTCAACGACTAGTGGTCTCACTGGATGCGAGTAAGGCTTTTGACACAGTAGAGTGGCCCTTTATGGTAGCCACTCTAAGGAAAATGGGCTTTGGGAATAACTTTATAGCTTGGGTTGAGCTTCTGTATACAAACATAACAGCAAGAATTTCAATTAATGGAGAGATATTGGACCCAATTAACATCAAGGGGTGGGTACGACAGGGGTGTCCATTATCCCCGCTTCTTTTTGCTATTGTAGTGGAACCTCTCGCTGCTCAGATAAGACAGGATAAGAATATAGTGGGTTTCAAATTTGGTCAGCACGAGGAAAAAATTTCTTTGTATGCGGACGATCTGATGCTGTTTGTAGGGTTGCATGACTCCCTGCTTCGATCAATTGCGACATTCGAGAGTTACCGGAAGGTGGCTGGTCTGTCCATAAATTGGAATAAATCAGCCTGTATACCGTTAGATCCAATCGGGAACTTTATCCCTGGTTGCCTGAAGATTATAAAAGAGGGAGAGAATTTGCAGTATTTGGGAATACAGATATCATCTAACCCTCAAGACTACAAAAAATTAAATCTAGTTCCCACAATAGCAAAAATTAGAAATAAGATATGCATTTGGAAAAAAACTACCCCTGTCTATGTCTGGTAGAATTTCGCTGATTCGGATGTGTTTACTCCCAATGATAAACCATATTTTATGGAACTCCCCAATCGAAGTCCCTAAGAAATATTATAAGATAATACAGAGTCTCTTGAGGGATTTAATTTGGAGGGGTAGAAGGCCAAGAATGAGATTACAACTGTTACAATTGCCGACTGGAGAGGGTGGTCTGGCAATCCCTGACCTACAAGCATTTGCTGAGGCAGGGCAGTTTAAAAACTGCTCGGACTGGAGTAAATCCCAACTTTATAATTCTGTTTTGAGCTGCATATATAGAAATGTTACTTCCACTGGAATATCCCAGATATTAGAAGCTGGTATACACCTGCATCCCCAGTTTAACAAATCCCCTACTATGAAATTAATGTATAAAACATGGCAAGCTATTAGACAACTATGGGAAAAGACAGACTATCACGACAATACGCTGCTTTGGGGAAATTATCACTTAAAAGAACTATTAGGTATTGATGAGAGGTTCTGGCAGACACATGGAATCAGTACTCTTGGCCAGATATGGGGAAATGGAGAAATAATGGGTTTTGAAGATCTTAAACGTAAAAATAGTCTTGTAGATAAAGATTGGTTCCATTATTTTCAACTCAGAGCGGCTCTTAAACAAGCATTACTGGGGAAAAGAATAGCTACCTCACGCCCTCCACCAGTCAAGGTAATTTCAAAAATGATTAATGGTAGGAGGAGAATATCAAATATGTATAATATATTGTCAAAAAAATGAGGGAATAACAAGGTGTGAAGATTAATATGGGGAAATGGAATGGGAGAGTGGAACAGATAAATTCCGAAGGGTGGAGTAAAATATTTCAAGAAATAAACAAGACCTCCCAGAACCCAGCACATAGGCTTATTCAATTCTTTGTCGTGCATCGTTTATATTACTCCCCTGCCAAGCTTATGAAATATTATAAGAACAAGGTATTTAGATGTTTAAAATGCGGGGAGATTGGAGTTGAGGATGCGCATCTACTGTGGGAGTGCCATTCTCTCCAAAATTTTTGGAATGAAGTGCTTGGTTATATTAAGGTACTTAATAAGGTGGATATCCCCCTAATCTTTAGGACATGTGTGCTGGGTTTGGTGGAGGACATAGGGGATTCTGGGAAATTCTTAATAATAACTAAATTGTTATTTCAGGCTAGGAGATGTATTGTAAGAAAACGGATAGAGAAAACTGCACCAACAATAAGTATGTGGCTCAGTCTGGTCAAATGTTCGCTGACTTGTGAGAGATTACATATAGTTACAAACCCTAAAAGGTGGAGGTTTAAGAGTATGTGGGCAGAATGGCTGAAAAACTGATTAAGATGGAGGTTGGACTGGGGTGTGGGGGGAGGATTTTCGGGATGGAGAGAGATGAGAGAGTTTTCCTTTTTCTTCTTTTTTTTTTTTTTTGGGATGGGTAGGGGGGTGGAAAATTATAAATTGTGATGTGGTGATATACAATTTTGTAATACTGATTTTACATGTAGCTAAGATACATATTTCCTTTTTTGGTATTGTAAAAGCATAAAAACAATAAAAACATATATATACAGTACAGACCAAAAGTTTGGACACACCTTCTCATTCAAAGAGTTTTCTTTATTTTTATGACTATGAAGGCATCAAAACTATGAATTAACACATGTGGAATTATATACATAACAAACAAGTGTGAAACAACTGAAAATATGTCATATTCTAGGTTCTTCAAAGTAGCCACCTTTTGCTTTGATTACTGCTTTGCACACTCTTGGCATTCTCTTGATGAGCTTCAAGAGGTAGTTGCCTGAAATGGTCTTCCAACAGTCTTGAAGGAGTTCCCAGAGATGCTTAGCACTTGTTGGCCCTTTTGCCTTCACTCTGCGGTCCAGCTCACCCCAAAACATCTCGATTGGGTTCAGGTCCGGTGACTGTGGAGTCCAGGTCATCTGGCGCAGCACCCCATCACTCTCCTTCATGGTCAAATAGCCCTTACTTTCAAAGTTTTCCCAATTTTTCGGCTGACTGACTGACCTTCATTTCTTAAAGTAATGATGGCCACTCGTTTTTCTTTACTTAGCTGCTTTTTTCTTGCCATAATACAAATTATATCAGTCTATTCAGTAGGACAATCAGCTGTGTATCCACCTGACTTCTCCTCAACGCCACTGATGGTCCCAACCCCATTTATAAGGCAAGAAATCCCACTTATTAAACCTGACAGGGCACACCTGTGAAGTGAAAGCCATTTCAGGGGACTACCTCATGAAGCTCATCAAGAGAATGCCAAGAGTGGGCAAAGCAGTAATCAAAGCAAAAGGTGGCTACTTTGAAGAACCTAGAATATGACATATTTTCAGTTGTTTCACACTTGTTTGTTATGTATATAATCCCACATGTGTTAATTCATAGTTTTGATGCCTTCATAGTCATAAAAATAAAGAAAACTCTTTGAATGAGAAGGTGTGTCCAAACTTTTGGTCTGTACTGTATATATATATATATATATATATACAAGCGTTATATACTGCTGTTATATTCTGGGTTAAAAAAAAAACACCAATTATCCGCAAGATACTACATTTGCGGCCTTTGCTGCATTTGTGACAGTCCAATACAACCAGTCAATACTGCTGTTACATTGTTGGTTGACAAATTAACATATTTTGTGACAGTGAAGTAATTGTATAAAATTCGCCTGTCATACTGTTGTGTTACCTCAATAAATTTTTCCTCTTTATGACACCAGCACTGCCTTACTGTCAGTGAACTTAATTGTTGACTATTGGTGGTTACATTGTTGCCTGACATAAATCATCTGTTAGTTTGGTGGGTGAACGCAAAGAATGAGGAGAGCGTGAAATAATATATGTGGCCCCGGTCGTGGTGCTGCTGGTGTTGGTGGAGCTCTTGTTGCAGGGAGAGGACATGGTCGATCTGTGCCAGCTACACGCACAAGTAAAACACCTTCCTCAGTTGCGAGTAGGTGACAGAACCTTCAGCGTTATTTGGTAGGGCCGAATGCGGCTCTACGAATGGTAAGGCCAGAACAAGTACAGGCGATAGTAGATTAGGTGGCTGACAGTGCCTCCTGTTCCTTCACATTGTCTCCCACCCAGTCCCCTGCTGAAAGATCACAGTTGGCACCTGCAGCCCATGGCCATCAGTCTTTCACCTCACCACCTTCCAAATCAGCCAAGCAGTCTGAGCCCCAAGTCATGCAGCAGTCTCTTCTGATGACTCTGCTGGCAGGGTTTCCGTGGGCCATCCACTTAGCCCTGCCCCAGAAGTTGAAGAGATGCCCAACCACTTATGTTTCAGTATGAGGACATGGAAAGACCACCGCAGCACTTCTCTGATGATGACAAAACATAGGTACCAACTGCTGCGGCTTTCAACAATCTGCAGACCGACAAAGAGGGCGGGGATAAAGATTGGGTGAAAGATGATTCTTCTATGTCATCTCACTAGACTATACTAAACGAAAACTAATCTAAACTGTTCTAAAGCAGTAACAGCCATTATAGCTGATGCATGGGCTACTGAACATACATTTAGCAGATTATTTGTGCCACTAGTACAAAAAATGGGATTACGTAATGATATTTATACTGGGGACTCAACTGAACGTCTTCAAAATGTATGAGGTAGAAAAAATTTAAAAATTCATGCCATTATGTAAAGGGGGAGTTAAACAAAAGATACATTTGTGTTCAAAATAATAGCAGTCAGACATCACCAACCTAAACAAACTAAAAAGTTGATTGGAGAGGTGAAAATATATATATAAAAAAGTGCAGAAAATGATAGACTGCTCAACTAAAATGATCGCAAATGCATTAAAATGGCAACCAAAACCTGAAAGACATGGAAGAAAGCTAAAAACGACCAAATAGATAGAAGAATAGCCCAAATGGCAAGGACTCAGCCAACAATCAGCTCCAGGAAGATCAAAGAAGGTCTAAAGTTACCTGTGAGTACTGTTACAATTAGAAGATGTCTATGTGAAGCCAAGCTATCTGAAAGAAGCCCCCGCAAAACCCCACTGTTGAAAAAAAGACATGTGCTGAAGAGGTTACAATTTGCCAAAGAGCGGGATCCTACATATCCATTCACTGTATAATGGAGTCTGCAAGGATTCCAGCATGAATACCAGCATTCTGTCAGAAAAATACTGTTTCCTGTTTGCAGCAGTATTTTTATTAAATTTTATTAAATTTTTATTTTAGTTGGAACCTACAACAGAGGATCTTACCGGGACCTCTGTCATAGATTTGAGCATAGCATAAGATGTCTAATGGCTCAGAACACATACATTAGAAGTAGCAGCCCCTCAATATCACATGAAAAACAACCCAGACACTCAGCAAGCAGGATGACAGAATGCACATTTACAGAGCCAATGGGGGAGGGGAATAATAAATATGCAAGCTAAATATATCAATGGATATACTACATGTATTATGCATCTACAGCTGCCAAAAGAGGGATGGTGATATATTTCTTATAATGGCAGGTATCTCAAGTATTTCTTTCAATGCAGCTATTTGAATACTGGTAATCTCTATTATCCAATCTACACATGTAGGGCTATATAATATTATCATCTAAAAAGGTATATAAAGCATAATACTGGAAAAATGGGGACTTGGCTTTATACTGGCTTCCTGTCCAGTGGTATTATATCAAATACAATTGTGGTAGTTGTAGGCTTTGTCCAAAGAAATCCAAACAGCACATTAATTGTCCCTTTGAGATGGAGCTCACTCTTGGATCAACAAAAATCCTACTGCTGGGAAAACACTGTATAAAAAATAGAAAACTAGCATGGAATACAAAAAAAAAAATATGCACTTTTGAAAAGCTTTGATGCCTTGTGCTAGAAACATCCATTTTTCATGCCCAGGATCTTGGTATTGTTTTGAAATATTCATCAGGCTATTCCAGGCAGGGGATTGATGGATTTTTACATGCAACAATAGAGATAGGACTTGTGCGCTCATCGCAATTTCAGGCCATTATGTTAGCAGACATATTAATTGTATGCATTTTGTACGGCAGATCACCGAGTGTCCATGTGTTGTCTCCTAAATTGCAAATTTGCTTTTCTATAAATGTAATGAGCACATTTATTAAACCTCACACTACATGCATTTATTTTAATTAATTCATTTAAATTACTGCATTGCAATACTCTCAAATTGAGTAATTGCTATTAAAAAGTGTAATCGTTGGACGAATGTCATTGTATTATTCCCCCACATGGCTTTCTGCAAAACATTCATATTAAAGTGTAAATTATCATTAATATGTTACATTTCATTAATTTGAGCAACATTAAATGTAGCTGATTGTTCAATTTAAGAAATAGAAAAATCTTATGACAGTTTTATTTTGCTATGATTTATTACAGAATTTCAGCATAATGTATAACATATGTTATAATCCAGTAGGCAAACCAATGTAAAATGATTTTTGTTTCTGTTTATTTTTAATACAGTGTAGGGACAGGGATGTTAAACTTTTTTGTAATATAGTTAATATAAAATAATTTAAAAAAATTAATAAAAACCAAAAACAATAAAAAAAGTATCTAACCGCAAATGTCTTTTTTATTTTAGCGCAGCTGGATCTTGGTGAAGTGGGGTTCTGTTCACACTCAGTCTGAGAATATAGTCACGGAACCGCACAGCTCTGGTCCCAGAAGTGAAGATTAGGCCCCTCAAGGCACATAGCAATTTTTTTTTTTTTTCATATGGTCAATCGCTGGATTACACGGAACCTGGGCTCCAACATAAGTCAAGTTCTTATCTTCCTAAGCAATGGAGGAAACAACGCGATATAGTGAAGTACTGCAAGTCCTTAATTCATCCAATTTTTTAATTATACTTACAAGGTTCCAAATAAAACAGTCATATAAAATATAGTCAGTCCTTTCATTTGTCCAACCTGGGTTTTGCATCTGAAGTGATCTAGGAGGATTTGTAGATGCCTCTGATGAAGCAGAGGCAAAACCCGGGTCGAGCAAATGAAAGGACTGACTATATTTTATATGACTGTTTTATTAATAAAAAAAATTGGATGAATTAAGGACTTGCGGTACTTCATGTCATGTTGTTTCCTCCATTGCTTAGGAAGATAAGAAACTGACTTATGTTGGAGCCCAGGTTCCGTGTATTCCAGTGATCGACCGTATCAGAAAAAAAACTTGCTGTGTGCCTTGAGGGGCCTAGTCTTCAATGCTGCGACCAGAGCTGTGTGGTTCCGTGTATATATTTTTGTAATATACTGTAGTTTGTTTGGGAAAGATGTTTTTTAGTATGAGAAAACAGGGTATAAAACATCTAATCAAAAGCTTGAGCATTTCTAAGGAGAGTCTGTATTTTGTCTTCAGTCCTTCTGAGCACTGAAGATGCCTTTGTGTAACATAGAGGGGCTTCCAGCCTGCCCTAACTATCACTGTCCATCACCTGTCCCATCTGACTTGTTACACACACATACATCTTGAGCACTTAGTAGAACTGAAGACTGAAGATAGGCTCTGAGAACTTAACAAGCAATGCACTTAGAAACACTTCATAAAGAAACTGCCTCTGACAGTGAATAAACTATAGCTACTATGCAGATAAAAAAAGGCGAAGTATATGGTGAAGTATATGGTGGGTTCAGCATGCATGTTGGTACTTGCATCCCTGGATCCGATGAAAGCTGGATCCGATGAAAGCTGTAATGGCACCGGACGGAGTTACAAGCAAAGTGTACTTGGCTTGCATGCTGACCTGCATTCCCTGGATTTTATGTGGCTGTCATGGCCCATGAACAGGTAGGAACAAGAGTTAGGGACCACTCATGAGACAATCTTGACGCGGTGAGTGGCTTACTATGCTTTGGCCAAAATATAAACCAATGTCTCATCCAGCATGGAGGGCAGAGTGCTGGATGTAGTGTGCGATCACATTTGTATTTTCCGTTTGTATATGTATTTCGCCATAGTGATCTGCACCTACAGGCAGGTTGTGCTGACCCAACCCCTTATTTTTTTCTTTGTAGTATATATTGGAGGCGTGGCGATCTCCTTGGAGTCATTGCACACCTGACCAGTTAATCTGTCCTTGAGGCTGGTTTTAAAGTCAGTATAAAACTGAGTCTGCTTGTATAGAACCTACCATTAGCCATCTGGCTCCAGGAGAAGTATATGGTGGGTTCAGCATGCATGTTGGTACTTGCATCCCTGGATCCGATGAAAGCTGTAATGGCTCCGGACGGGGTTACAAGCAAAGTGTACTTGGCTTGCATGCTGACCTGCATTCCCTGGATTTTATGTGGCTGTCATGGCCCATGAACAGGTAGGAACAAGAGTTAGGGACCACTCATGAGACAACCTTGACGCGGTGAGTGGCTTACTATGCTTTGGCCAAAATATAAACCAATGTCTCATCCAGCATGGAGGGCAGAGTGCTGGATGTAGTGTGCGATCACATTTGTATTTTCCGTTTGTATATGTATTTCGCCATAGTGATCTGCACCTACAGGCAGGTTGTGCTGACCCAACCCCTTATTTTTTTCTTTGTAGTATATATTGGAGGCGTGGCGATCTCCTTGGAGTCATTGCACACCTGACCAGTTAATCTGTCCTTGAGGCTGGTTTTAAAGTCAGTATAAAACCGAGTCTGCTTGTATAGAACCTACCATTAGCCATCTGGCTCCAGGAGAAGTATATGGTGGGTTCAGCATGCATGTTGGTACTTGCATCCCTGGATCCGATGAAAGCTGTAATGGCACCGGACGGGGTTACAAGCAAAGTGTACTTGGCTTGCATGCTGACCTGCATTCCCTGGATTTTATGTGGCTGTCATGGCCCATGAACAGGTAGGGACAAGAGTTAGGGACCACTCATGAGACAACCTTGACGCGGTGAGTGGCTTACTATGCTTTGGCCAAAATATAAACCAATGTCTCATCCAGCATGGAGGGCAGAGTGCTGGATGTAGTGTGCGATCACATTTGTATTTTCCGTTTGTATATGTATTTCGCCATAGTGATCTGCACCTACAGGCAGGTTGTGCTGACCCAACCCCTTATTTTTTTCTTTGTAGTATATATTGGAGGCGTGGCGATCTCCTTGGAGTCATTGCACACCTGACCAGTTAATCTGTCCTTGAGGCTGGTTTTAAAGTCAATATAAAACTGAGTCTGCTTGTATAGAACCTACCATTAGCCATCTGGCTCCAGGAGAAGTATATGGTGGGTTCAGCATGCATGTTGGTACTTGCATCCCTGGATCCGATGAAAGCTGTAATGGCACCGGACGGGGTTACAAGCAAAGTGTACTTGGCTTGCATGCTGACCTGCATTCCCTGGATTTTATGTGGCTGTCATGGCCCATGAACAGGTAGGAACAAGAGTTAGGGACCACTCATGAGACAACGTTGACGCGGTGAGTGGCTTACTATGCTTTGGCCAAAATATAAACCAATGTCTCATCCAGCATGGAGGGCAGAGTGCTGGATGTAGTGTGCGATCACATTTGTATTTTCCGTTTGTATATGTATTTCGCCATAGTGATCTGCACCTACAGGCAGGTTGTGCTGACCCAACCCCTTATTTTTTTCTTTGTAGTATATATTGGAGGCGTGGCGATCTCCTTGGAGTCATTGCACACCTGACCAGTTAATCTGTCCTTGAGGCTGGTTTTAAAGTCAGTATAAAACTGAGTCTGCTTGTATAGAACCTACCATTAGCCATCTGGCTCCAGGAGAAGTATATGGTGGGTTCAGCATGCATGTTGGTACTTGCATCCCTGGATCCGATGAAAGCTGTAATGGCACCGGACGGGGTTACAAGCAAAGTGTACTTGGCTTGCATGCTGACCTGCATTCCCTGGATTTTATGTGGCTGTCATGGCCCATGAACAGGTAGGAACAAGAGTTAGGGACCACTCATGAGACAACCTTGACGCGGTGAGTGGCTTACTATGCTTTGGCCAAAATATAAACCAATGTCTCATCCAGCATGGAGGGCAGAGTGCTGGATGTAGTGTGCGATCACATTTGTATTTTCCGTTTGTATAAGAAACTGACTTATGTTGGAGCCCAGGTTCCGTGTATTCCAGTGATCGACCGTATCAGAAAAAAAACTTGCTGTGTGCCTTGAGGGGCCTAGTCTTCAATGCTGCGACCAGAGCTGTGTGGTTCCGTGTATATATGTTTGTAATATACTGTAGTTTGTTTGGGAAAGATGTTTTTTAGTATGAGAAAACAGGGTATAAAACATCTAATCAAAAGCTTGAGCATTTCTAAGGAGAGTCTGTATTTTGTCTTCAGTCCTTCTGAGCACTGAAGATGCCTTTGTGTAACATAGAGGGGCTTCCAGCCTGCCCTAACTATCACTGTCCATCACCTGTCCCATCTGACTTGTTACACACACATACATCTTGAGCACTTAGTAGAACTGAAGACTGAAGATAGGCTCTGAGAACTTAACAAGCAATGCACTTAGAAACACTTCATAAAGAAACTGCCTCTGACAGTGAATAAACTATAGCTACTATGCAGATAAAAAAAGGCTTGAAAACATATGTTAAATTATACTGATACTACTGAACTGATTGTTCTTTTCTGGGACCTGGCAGAAACTACCCATAAATTATAGGGAGTAGACAGAATCCCTTTGGGATAGACATTGGGAAATATTTACTAAGACTGGCCTTTCCTTCACCAGTCTTAGGATAAGGTCTACTTTAGTGAAATGTGAAAGGGGAAGACTTCTTAATAAATTTGGCACATTTATGGCAGTTCATGCACTGGAAAATCTAATCTATTTTATGTCAGGTGTGAGCTAGAGTAGAGTTGATTTATAGTTTGCAACAGTTTTTAGCATAAATTATAGTAAATCTATTGGTGGACAGTTGGCTCGGCCCCTCCCTCTAAGCATCACCCCCTTTTTCTAACTCGTGAAAATGGAAAGACATGCAGAAAGTCTCAAATTATAGCACAAATATGTGGTGTGGAAAAATCTGCTACTTTCTTAGGCCACAAAAATGACACACATGCTTTAATAAATTTGCCCAATTTGTATCTTATAAAAAGATCATTTGGCTTATGGACTGTATTGCATTTGCACCTTAATGTTGGTCCTGTTTTTAATTTCTTTCTTTATATTTTTCCTTATATATTTACATTTTGTCTGAATTAAAGAATCTCTGTCAGCCCGGTCAAGCCTATTAATCCAGCCCAGTAGGATTAGTCAAGCTGATAAAAATGATACCTTTATAATAAATATCTGTAGTTCCATAGCTGAGAAAACACATTTTATTTATATGCTAATGGCCTATTTTGAACACCAAGGGGCTGGCCAAAGCCCTCAAAGCACCAGTTTGGTAAGCCCATTCACATTTAGACCCTCCCCCTTTCCCCTGGATTAACAGCGCTAGACATCAGGTATAGCCAATTAGCCATGTCTTTCTGTGCCTGCTCTCCGAGTCTCAGATCATGTTCTGTGTTCTCCTGCTGCTCTCCAAGTATGGAGACCTGTCGTCTGTTCCACACTAAATCTCCTGATTTCAGCTCAGGAGAGTATCTCATGCTGCACTGACTTGATGGACTTTGCTTTTTTCAACCTATGTAACTATGTAAATATCCAAGATTTCCTTTAGTTGAAGTGGTTGTACAATTAAGATAACTCTAATTTAGATATGGCTGGCTGTTTAGATTTTTAGAAGATGAAAACCATGGCTACCAACAAAGCAAGCAAACAAGGCCAGATTATTGGATAAAGGTGTTGCACATTATTGCCTGTGATCCTTCATAGCTAATATTTGCTTTGCAGCTCTTTCATTTATAGTGTATCTATTATATCTTAATAGTGATGAGCGGCAGGGGCTATATTAGAATTAGCAATATTTCATGAATATTTGGGTGAATATTCGTCATATATTCACAAATTCGAGAATTCAAGATTATTTTCTTGATTGCGAAAAAATCGGCAATGTAATATTCGCCTAATGCGTGCGAAATACAGGTGTGGGCCACTTTTTCTACATTTTCTAAGCTGCTAGAAATTTCCTGAGACTGGAGAAAATGGTAGGCATGGCAGAACATTAAAAATGGCTTTATATGCAGTTAGAGTGCTCCAATATATTGGCAATTGCGCTAATCTGCACTAATGATGCGAATATTTTGGCGCAATACTTGAAACTTCACATTTTTAGCAGGTCTGACTACATATTACTGATTGGTGCACTATGTATTGTTGTGAGTGACATCACAGCACTATGTCTGTAGCATATATGTATGGACAGCAGAACCTATCACACTACCTAACACACTGCACTGCAACTGCTACACTATATCAGGATATAACCTACACTGACTATCTCCCACTAACTATCTGTATTATATATATAAGCTATCTAACTATCTGTCTAATGTAGTGTAGAAATCACAGAGCACAGCAATGACACTGCTATCTCTAAAAACTTAAAAAAAACCTGTAGAAAATGGCTACTGGGGAGGTTCTTATATAGTAAGGGGTAGGCAACCTTCCTATTGGTTGCTAGGGATATTGCTAAGCTCAGACAAAGACATTTCAGCCTTCTCATTGGACCACAAGCAAGAAGGGAGGTTACTGATGAAAAAAAAAAAATCTAGAATATTCAAAATTACGAATATATATATCACTATATTCTAAATATTTGAAAATTCTTGAAATGCCGATATTCACGATTAATATTCGCAATTTGTATGTTCACACCCAACACTATATCTTAATAACCATCCAATCAGCTCATCAGTAGACAGTATGGAATACTTTTTGTAAAGTGCTTAAAATTGGATTCCTCTCGTTCTCATTCTTGCAGTGGCCTACTGCAGTGACCTCTTATACTGCTGATAAATTGAGGTTACGAAATGACACCAATATCATTTGTTAAAAAATGAAGCTGACTACAAAATGACCTTGGGCTTCCATCTAGGATTATATGAACATGATCTGACAGGCTAGTAATTACTAATAAGCAAGTGGCATCAAGGCTGGGTACTTTTGAAACAAGGCAACAACCTTGCTTAGCTGGGCAATGTGCTTATGTTGGAAAAAGAGCTTAGGAAACAAAATCAAGTCTTGGATTGAGTTGACAACTTCCAGAGGACTAAAAAAAGTGTCAATCATCAAGCTTTGGATTGCAAAGATATCTTCCAGCACATAGTGGTTCTAATATCCCTGCCTTTTATTGACTGCTTAAAGGACAACTCACCTGATATGGTGGCGCTATATAAATAAATAATATTATTATTATAAATTTCCCTTGTCAATTGGGTATGTCCCTTTGCATGCTGAGACTGCAACACTGTTTGGACAATATCAACATCAGCAGAGATAAGCAAATTTTTAGAAATGCCTTTAGAGTCACATTTGCATTAACTGCTCATCAGATTTGATTAAAAGGTGCCCAGATTGCCCTGGAAACCCATGTATGAAACACTATGGTCTCCTAGTACTATAACCAACCTCTTTCACACTCTATAATGCCAAGATAACATTAGTAATTTCATAGTGAAAGAAACATATATGCCTATGGGTAAACAGATGGTAGCAAACAGACTGTTTAAAAATGCAATGCATTGTCAGATTTTTTTAATGCTTTTTAAATTAAAAAGACAGTCCAAACATCATTCTTTCTTGGGAGTAGCAACAGGTTTGGTGCTATGTTAAAAAAAATATACAATATCTCACAAAAGTGAATACACTCCTCACATTTTTGTAAATATTTTATTATATCTTTTCATGGGACAACACTGAAGATCTGACACTTTAATACAATGTAAAGTAGTCAGTGTACAGCTTGTATATGTCACGGCTGTATGTGAGCAACAAGAGCATACACAGTAAATAGAGCTACTGACCGGACCCAAACTAGGGAGGATAAAGGGTGACCCCTGTCAGAACCTCAAAGCTCTCCCTATGCTGCTATAGCACATGCCCGGATCCAAATGGTGGAACGAGGCATGCCCGCGTACCTAAGACTGATGACCACTGTAACCCTTACAATAGTGGAAGGGGCACGGCCACCGGTGCCCTGCTCAGTATATGGAGGGAACCGTGGTCGCCTCAGATCCAGTCAGAAAATAAACAGATACACTACAATGTCTGCACACTTAGCTGAAGGAGCTGCAGCAGCAGAGAAGACGGATCCAAAGACAGCTGGCAATATCCGGAGTACTTGCTGCAGCAGAACACAGGTCCAGTGAAATGATAGCTTACAAGTGAAGATACTCAAGCAAAAGCTACAACTCAAATGAGAAATATAATCCACACCCTACAAAGGAGGAGGGGTGATTTAAAGGCAGGGAAATCAAATGCAGGAGGAACAGCTGGGAGGAAGGAAACAGAAAGTAAAGACCTCATCACAGGGGCGGAGAAACAGAGCAGTGAGAACTCCTCCAAGCTCTAGTAGTGACATCATCCCAGGGGTGGAGAAACAGAGCTGTGAGAACATCTCAAAGCTCTGGTAGTGACAGTATAACATTGTAAATGTAGTGTGCCCTCAAAAAAGCTTAATACATAGCCATTAATGTCTAAACTGCTGGCAACAAAACTGAGTACACCCCAAAGAGAAAATAGCCAAATTGTGCCCAATTAGCCATTTTTACTCCCCGGGGTCATGTGACTCATTCGTGTTACAAGGTTTTAGGTGTGAATGGGGAGCAGGAGTGTTAAATTTGTGGTTATCGCTCTCACACTTTCTCATACTGGTCACAGGAAGTTTAACATGGCACTTCATGGCAAAGAACTTTCTGAGGATTCAATTATTCCCTCCAATTGCAGTGATGTTATTTGTCTAGATTTCAGTAAATTCAAAAATTTTACTGTAAATTCTACCTGCATTTTTCAAGTGAGAGTGAAGAGAGAGTGAATATAGGCATTAGAGTGTATGAGAGACAGAGAGAAATTGAGAGACTTTTCCAATCAGAGCATTGCACACCTGATTTGGCCAAACCAGAACAGAATTGAAGTTTAAGAAATTCACTCATATCTAGTTTTAAAAGAGGCATTTTTTGGCTAAAAAGATAGCTAAAACCAATCATTAAGAAGAATACAAACTCCAGTTTATGCGTTGCAACATAATTCATTTAATCAGACTGGTGCCACTGGCACATGATGGGGGGCTTATTACAATACTGGCACATGATGGGGGGCTTATTACTGGCACATGATGGGGGGCTTATAACTGGCACATGATGGGGGGGCTTATTACCGACACATGATGGGGGGGGGCTTATTACTGGCACATGATGGGGGGCTTATTACTGGCACATGATGCGGGGCTTATTACTGGCACATGATGGGGGCTTATTGCTGGCACATGATGGGGGGCTTATTACTGGCAAATGATGGGGGGCTTATTACTGGCAAATGATGGGGGCTTATTACTGGCACATGATGGGGGGCTTATTACTGGCACATGATGGGGGGGCTTATTACTGGCATGTGATGGGGGGCCTATTACTGGCACATGATGGGGGGCCTAATACTGGCACGTGATGGGGGGCTTATTACTGGCACGTGATGGGGGGCTTATTACTGCCACGTGATGGGGATCTTATTACTGGCACGTGATGTGGGGCTTATTAATGGCACGTGATGGGGGGATTATTACTGGCACATGATGGGGGAGGCCTATTACTGGCACATGATGGGGGGCTTATTACTGGCACATGATGGGGGCTTATTACTGGCACATGATGGGGGGGCTTATTACTGGCACACGATGGGGGGGCTTATTACTGCCACATGATGGGGGCTTATTACAATACTGGCACATGATGGGGGGCTTATTACTGGCATGTGATGGGGGGCTTATTACTGGCATGTGATGGGGGGCCTATTACTGGCACATGATGGGGGGCCTAATACTGGCACGTGATGGGGGGCTTATTACTGGCACGTGATGGGGGGCTTATTACTGCCACATGATGGGGATCTTATTACTGGCACCTGATGTGGGGCTTATTAATGGCACGTGATGGGGGGATTATTACTGGCACATGATGGGGGAGGCTTATTACTGGCACATGATGGGGGCTTATTACTGGCACATGATGGGGGCTTATTACTGACACATGATGGGGGGCTTATTACTGGCACACGATGGGGGGGCTTATTACTGGCACATGATGGGGGGGGCTTATTACTGGCACATGATGGGGGGCTCTTGTTACTGGAACATTGGGGGGCTCTTATTACTGGCACGTGAAGGGGGGCTGGGCTCTTATTACTGGCACATTGGGGGGCTCTTGTTACTGGCACGTGATGGGGGCTCTTGTTACTGGCACGTGATGGGGGCACTTATTACTGGCACATGATGGGGGGCTCTTGTTACTGGCACGTGAAGGGGGGCACTTATTACTGGCACGTTATTGGGGCACTTATTACTGGCACGCTATTGAGGGCACTATAGGGGCATCTACTGAGGCCACAAAGAAGGGGTATTTTATATGGGGGGCTCTGCACAGTAGCATTTTATACTGGGACACATTATGGTGGGTACTATGGGGAAGGGGGGAGAGGAGTACTATGGAGTCATCTACGGGGGGCACTAAGAAGGGGTATTTTATACTTGCAAATTATGGGGGACACTGAGGGCATCTACTGGGGCACGATATATGGGGCATTTTATACTGGTACATTATGGGGGGCATTAGGAGGAAGGGGGGAGAGGAGCACTATGGGGGCATTTACTGGGGGCACTATATAGGGGTATTTTATACTGGCACATTATGGGGGACATTAGCTCAACTGGGGGCATTACAAGGGGGTATTTTTTGCATTGTCACATTATAAGGAGAATTATTTCTAGTGGGGGGCATTATGGTGGGCTTTATTACTCCCCCATGATATGACCCCCTAGTAGCAGCACCAGCCTCTCCCTGCTCTGTGACCCCTCTGACCCTTCTCCAAATCCTTATTATGAAATCTTTCTCATTAGGATAAAACACGACATCAGCTCCGCCGAGACCCCTAGCCAAGTGTTGAAGTGGTGTCCGATATCCCTAAGGGCCAAGCCAAGTAATTGTAAGTTTTCATGTGAAATATGTTTATGTTATACATATATAGCATACACTGTGCCACACAATATACAGTATACCGCTACACTGTGCCACACAATATACAGTATACCTCTACACTGTGCCACACAATGTACGGTATACCTCTACACTGTGCCCCACAATGTACAGTATACCTCTACACTGTGTAGTCTGTTCTATAAGCACCCTTGTTCTGTGGCGGCGGACAAAAAATAATCTGGAAGTGCCCCTCCCGAGACCAGGCTCTGGATCCGCCACTGGTCTGGACCGCTCACAGGAGTGTACATTTCTTCTAAACTGTAATCCGTATGCTCTGACCTGCAGAAATCAGCACTCGCTCAGTAACAACTAACAGGCAGTACCTGTAGGCTGTAGCCTGGCCCTGTTACCGAAGCCAGCCGAGTGGTGTAAGGTTAAGGTACTAGTAGAGATGAGCGGCCGCTTAATCCTGTTTTAAAGTTAAAGTTACTGCAGGATATGGATTACAGTTTAGAAATGTCAAATGTACACTCCTGTGAGTGGCAGGGAGGGGGATCTGTGGATGATACTGTTATAGGGAGGGGGATCTGTGGATGACACTGTTATAGGGAGGGGGATCTGTGGATGACACTGTTATAGGGAGGGGGATCTGTGGATGACACTGTTATGGAGGGGGAAATGGGGATGACACTGTCATGGGGTGGATCTGTGGATGACACATATAGCATAAGATGCTATATACGGTATGTGTCATCCACAGATCCCCCCCATAGCAGTGTCATCCACAGATCCCCCTCCCTATAAAAGTGTCATCCACAGGCAACTAGGACATGTTGAAATCTGAGTGATTTTATTTTATTTTTTAAACCACAGACAGCAGGACTTTTCTTCCCTGTTGCGGTTTTAGGTATTGGGTAAAATATCGCAGCATTTCTAAGCGTACTTGTGTAAATGTATCGTTGTTATAGCTGCCCCCCCCTACTTTTTTCCTGGCCCCCAGTGTGCCCCCCCAAAATTTGAAAGCTAGAGACGCCACTGCATATAGCTACTCCCCTCTGCTGGAACGCACCAATCATGGTGCGCACCATGCAGAAGCACCCCAGCCCTGGCTCCCTCCAGAGCGAGGCTTGGTATGCTTGGGAGCCTCTGCGCATGCGCAATACCATCGCGATGGCGGACGCATCCTGTAAAAAGGCCCGCTGCCCGCTCCACGTGGTGCATCTTTTCTACTGTGCAGTGGTACCATACACTGAGCGCTATTCTCCAGACATCCTTACTGACAAGCGGCACAAGGTAATTCACAGATTCCATCTTATTGTCCTCCTGTGTTCTGAGGGATTAGTATATATTAAGGATGTTTACATATTACATATTTAAGAGGGAAGTGACATCTTGACTACTGGACCCAGACTACTTTAACCTAAGATTTACACTGCCTCCCTTCAGGTACTCTTTTTGCAGACAACATCACTCTAATTATGATACCTATGGGGTCACATTCCCTAACCAACCACCAACCCCATGGAATGCAATATTCCCTAGAGTTCACCTGGTCTTGCAACCAATGTAATCCATAGGTTTTCGGTTATATCTGTTGACAATTCACATATGTCCAGCTCACAGTGCCACCACCATACAAGGTTGAGAAGCAAGACACCTAGTACGGGACGGAGACGTCTGCCAGTTACCCTATGCTATTATGTACACGTGATTGTTTACTTATATGTGATTGTCAAAATATGATGATTTTGTAATAATTATGCACTGTTTTGTATTCCATTGTCATGGTATGTCCACATTTACTCACGTCATGTGTATCTGTTGTTTTGCTATAGTTTGATAAAGGCCCTGTGAGACCGAAACGTCACACCGGACCTATACAGCTGCACTTGCAATAAAATCTCACAATTTTGCATCAATATTCCAAGAGTTTCCAATTTTGTTTACGTTTGGGGTGGGAACCCGACTCGCAGCGAAAGCAGAGTGCCACGAAGTTCACTTGAATAATAGTCTTCGCATAGAATGTAAGTTCTCACAAGCAGGGCATTCACTCTTGTTTTAATCTTTGATTTGTTACTATTTAATGTATGATATGGTTTGCAAGTTTTTCTTGATTGTAAATTGCTACAGAATGTTAGTATTATATATATATATATATATATATATATATATATTTTTTTTTTTTTTTTTTATGTGAATTCCATTACATATAGTTTTAAAAAATAAGATAATCATACACCAATTCACATACTTGACCCCGTTGTACCCACCCCCCACCCCTTGATTCACTGTTAGTATTATATAAATAAACATTATTATATTGCATTATAATAATAATTATTACTAATATTATTAACCCTCCATTTTTACTGTTGTTCACAGCTCTTTCATTCTAACACAATAAAACTTGTGCAATGACTTTGTGTATCTACATGCTTCAATCAAGGCTATCCTTCATTTGTAGACAGTCTTCCAATAAATTGATATCAACAGACTTCACTTCACAAGGTAGAACTTTATTTCACACATTGCTAGAGAAAAGCCACATAAACAAAGAGAAAATAGATAACAAGAATTCTATATTATGCAGATGAAATGGACAGCTCAAGGCTTCAAAAGTGCTACTATTACTTATGAAGTCCTTTCAATTAATAGTCTCTGAGGCGCTAGCCAGGTCACTCATCACATATCATTTAACAATGTCGTTCCCTATTAAGATATTTTTTTGGGGGGGGATTTATAAAAGGTTTTATGCCACAAAGTCGCAAATTATATTCTCAACATAATAGCATGACTTTTAAAGGTTCTCACTACTCTTCAAAAATGGTGGGAAAAGAGAAGCTTATGTGAATTATATCTCAAGTCTGGATCTACTCCTAGCTGACAAAAACTTGAGTTTCTGGTGCCAGAGATGCAGCTACTTTATTAGGAGGCATTTTAGCGCGGGGGGAAAACCATTCTTGATAAATCTCCCCCATAAATCTGACAAACAAAATAAAGTCAGAAGTTCTTCATGTTAACCTAAAGATGGAAAGAAAACAGGAAAATAATAGAGAGGTCACATAAGTAATATAACTAGTGTTGAGCGAAGTGTACTTTGGAACATAGATCTGAAGTCGCTTCTTTCAAAACTTTGTTTGAATGCTGTGAGATTCTTATGTCCCAAGTCTTGCGAGACTTTGTTAAATAACTTGGAACTTTGATTACCGTATTTTTCGCCCTATAAGACGCACCGGCCCATAAGATGCACCTAGGTTTTTGAGGAGGAAAATAAGAAAAAAATCATTTTTAACCAAAAGGTGTGCTTTTGGTGGGTTTTGAACTAATGGTGGTCTGTGCATGACACTACTATGGGGATCTGTTTATGGCACTGTTATGGGGGATCTGTGGGTGGCACTGTTATGGGGGATCTGTGGGTGGCACTGTTATGGGGGGGATCTGTGGATGGCAATGTTATGGGGGGATCTGAGTGGGGCACTGTTATGGGGGGATCTGTGGATGGCACTGTTATGGGGGGATCTTGGGATGGCACTGTTATGGGGGGGTGATCTGTGGATGGCACTGTTATGGGGGGGTGATCTGTGGATGGCACTGTTATGGAGGGGGATCTGTGGATGGCACTGTTATGGGGGATGGATCTGTGGATGGCACTGCTATATATGTGTCACCCACAGATCCCCCACCCCATAATAGTGCCATCCACATATCCTGCACCCCATAATAGTGGCATCCACAGATCACCCCACCATAACAGTGCCATCCACAGATCTCCCCTATAACAGTGCCATCCACAGATCTCCCCCGCATAACAGTGTCATCCACATATCCCCCACCCCATAATAGTGGCATCCACAGATGCCCTAATATACCGGCGCTACGGTAAACCTGTGGGAGGGGCCGGTGTCATGCAAATGTGGCGAGGCCGGTTCGGTCACTGTACTCCGGCCCCACCGCTCACTCACTGCTTTATTGCCTAAACATTTTATAATAATAGCTTTCATTGAAGTTCCGATCCCCAGCACCCTCTGTACTACTTACTAAATGTCCTATAGCAGGCAGAGCAGGGCGGGCGGCCGGCCATAACTCACTGATGTCACGTGCCTGCTCCGCCTACTTTATGAATGAAGTAGGCGGCGCAGGCACGTGACGTCATTGAGTTCCGGCCGGCCGCCCGCCCTGCTCTGTCTGCTACAGGACATTTAGTAAGTAGTACAGAGGGTGCTGGGGATCGGAACTTCAATGAAAGCTATTATTATAAAATGTTTAGGCAATAAGGAAGTGAGTGAGCGGTGGGGCCGAAGAACAGTGACCGCACTGGACCCGCCGCATTTGCATGACACTGGCCCCTCCTCCCTCCCCCCTCCAGCTGATACATTGCAGTCTGCGATGCTGCAGCATCGCAGACTGTGATGTAAAATGGCAGCATTCGCCTTATAAGACGCAGGGGCATTTTCCCCCCACTTTTGGGAGGGAAAAAGTGCGTCTTATGGGGCTAAAAATACAGTATTCAACTTGAAAACCATTTTAAAATTGGGATCCAAAGTTAGCTTCAGTATCGGATACTACCTGGGTACTGAAGCCAACTTCGGATCCCAGTTTCAAAATGGTTTTTAAGTTGAATAATCAAAGTCCAAAGTTATTCAGTTAAGCCTCAGGAGACCTCCGCAAAGCCCATACATTTGATTCCTGTACAAAGACGGGTCTCCTTAGAGGATTCATACAAAGTTTTGAACAAAGCAACTACAGATCTATGATCCAAAGTGCACTTCGCTCAGCACTAAATATAACATTCAATACTATTTTATTTTAGTACATTTCATTTTAGACATAGATTTCAAACAATGTCTACCATAGTTTAAATATATGGTACTTTCATTTTATTAACACTTTTTTTTATCATGAAATTAATGAATGGAACAATGTCATCAATATTGCATTAATTTTACAGACCTTTAATAGTAATAGACAGACTTCTAGTGAGGAAATTAAAATACATATGGTAGCCTGTTGGATATATTGACTCATGACATGCTAATGCACTACAGATGCATGCATCCATATTTTGAGTACTCCACAAAATTCTATTGTCTGCAAAGATTAAACAGATAAACGTAGCACATGCTGTGTTTTTAAATTATACACATTTTGAATCCACATTCTGTATATTAGCTTTGACTCCATATTGTCTACCAAAAATAAAAAGCATAATATTAATTTAAAATAACCTAGTGAAAAAAAAAAAGTTTTGGATTAGAAATGAGTGAATCAGTTCATTACAAACTTCCCAAGAATTCATCTGCCAAACAATTCCAAAGATTTTCACGTTTCCTTTGGACATATCCAGTAAAATGGCACGCAGCACCGTTTTACTGCATGTGTCAGCGGGAAAAAGCCAAGAATAATCTCATAGTAGGTTGACAAATAGAGAAAGCTTTTTTCAGATTCTGCATATTTGAACATACAGAAGATATTAGGCCTAAATCTGTTAGTGGCACCAATACTACATTATTTACAAAGTAACTTGTCAGTAAGTGTGTTTGTGGAAAGGGAGCACAATTTTTTTGCGCCTCTCTGTCTTTTAGTTCCGGAAAACAAACTTGCAAACCATTCCATACTTTGTGTGACTGTGTACATTAGGACAAAAAAAAATGTAAGGGATAAAGAAGGGTTCCAAATAAAATACCCAGGGCCAGGCCTTGTCCTCTCAAAGCCACAATGTGTGTAGTAGCAGCACCAGCTCTCTAGCCAGAAGTAATAGTAGTAGTAGGCCCCAGTCCTCCCTGGCTTTGGAAAAATGCAACATTATCACTTATGAGAAAAAGGGCTAGATTGTAGATAGGATGGCTCACCGTGCTTTTGAGACAGGGGTCATAGCATTCCTCCTGTGCCTCCTCCTTGCAACCCCAGAAGAGGCAAAAAACTCCACCATGCCCTATGGCAGATAGTCAAAAGAATCTCCCTGTTGATGACTTTTGAGAGAGCATTCACTGTTTTGACTTCCCTCAAGAGGAGGTTCATGAGGAGGCTGGGGACCCCATGCATAGCTATGTTGTTGATGTTAATAGTGGCACTTATAGCCACAGTATTGGCAGTGAAGGCCAGCAACAGTGGCAGTTGGGGCAAATACAAAGCAGGGAATGGGGAACAGGGTCAAGATGCCCATCATGATATATCAAATTCTGATAAAAATGGCAGGGAGAGAGAGGACTTCAATAATGATTGCGTGTTGCACAGGATCTTGCAGCCAGATTGGGGTGCCGAAGAGAAGGAGAAGAAATCTGAGGAGAAGGGTGGTGGCCACGGTGACAATATAGAGTGTAGGTAATGTATGGCCAAAACTATTGGAAAGACTAGTTCTGCGTATATTGTGGTCAGCTTGGGAACTGAAGATGCTGCTAATAATTTGGGAGCAAGTGCAAAATGTGCCATACCTACACCAAGCTTAGCTTCCGCTAGCTTTGTGTAAGTAACTCCTGTATGGTATTTTTTCTCCTCAAGGCAAGCATACAGCTATGTGCAAGATCTGCAGCATTAAAATAAGCCACAGGATTTCAAACACAAACATTGGTATCACATGCGGCGGCATCACCAGATCCTTCAGGAAAATACAGCGGGCCAGCATGCCCAATCAGCCAAGTCTGTTCTCCTTCTCCTGGTCTTCTTTGTGGCAACAAACCTGCATTCCCTTGTCATCAATATTAGCTTCTCCTCCTGCTAAGACTTCTCTTCTTCTTGTCCTCTGCTCCATTGTGAGACATTCATAACAAAATGTGTGGCCATTAAAAAAACTATTCTCGACCAGCAATTAGCTTGTCTAAAAGCTGAACCCCTACCTGGCCAAGTTGCTGGCAGTGAAGTCTCTGCTGTACCATTTAATAGAGTCTGCTTTCATGTGGCGGAGAATGTAGGCCATTCCATGTTATTGTCTCTGTGTGGTAGGGTGCATGCCATCTCCTCCACCTCTTCCTCTGTGGACATGTTCCTGTCCCCATCAGGGCACAGCATCACTCCCACTCCCTCTCCTTCTTATTACATATGTCAAGTCAAGGGTTGTCATGCACTGTTGGAGCTGATCAGCCATGGTGAGAGTAGCTACATAGGCGAGCAGTTGATAAAGTAGATCAAGCAGCAAACATCCCACTGGCTGTCACCGTGCCAACTCCAACTCTGCCACATCCACATTGTACTACTCTTTCTTCTGACAATTATCACTTGTGCGTATCATATGGGCAGGCATTCTGACCCCATTAACCACTTCAGCCCCCAGTGCTTAAACACCCTGAAAGACCAGGCCACTTTTTACACTTCTGACCTACACTACTTTCACCGTTTATTGCTCGGTCATGCAACTTACCACCCAAATGAATTTTACCTCCTTTTCTTCTCACTAATAGAGCTTTCATTTGGTGGTATTTCATTGCTGCTGACATTTTTACTTTTTTTGTTATTAATCGAAATTTAACGATTTTTTTGCAAAAAAATGACATTTTTCACTTTCAGTTGTAAAATTTTGCAAAAAAAACGACATCCATATAGAAATTTTGCTCTAAATTTATAGTTCTACATGTCTTTGATAAAAAAAAAATGTTTGGGTAAAAAAAAAATGGTTTGGGTAAAAGTTATAGCGTTTACAAACTATGGTACAAAAATGTGAATTTCCGCTTTTTGAAGCAGCTCTGACTTTCTGAGCACCTGTCATGTTTCCTGAGGTTCTACAATGCCCAGACAGTACAAACACCCCACAAATGACCCCATTTCTGAAAGTACACACCCTAAGGTATTCGCTGATGGGCATAGTGAGTTCATAGAACTTTTTATTTTTTGTCACAAGTTAGCGGAAAATTATGATTTTTTTTTTTTTTTTTTTCTTACAAAGTCTCATATTCCACTAACTTGTGACAAAAAATAAAAACTTCCATGAACTCACTATGCCCATCAGCGAATACCTTGGGGTCTCTTCTTTCCAAAATGGGGTCACTTGTGGGGTAGTTATACTGCCCTGGCATTCTAGGGGCCCAAATGTGTGGTAAGGAGTTTGAAATCAAATTCTGTAAAAAATGACCTGTGAAATCCGAAAGGTGCTCTTTGGAATATGGGCCCCTTTGCCCACCTAGGCTGCAAAAAAGTGTCACACATCTGGTATCTCCGTACTCAGGAGAAGGTGGGGAATGTGTTTTGGGGTGTCATTTTATATATACCCATGCTGGGTGAGAGAAATATCTTGGCAAAAGACAACTTTTCCCATTTTTGTTATACAAAGTTGTCATTTGACCAAGATATTTATCTCACCCAGCATGGGTATATGTAAAAAGACACCCCAAAACACATTCCTCAACTTCTGCTGAGTACGGGGATACCAGATGTGTGACACTTTTTTGCAGCCTAGGTGGGCAAAGGGGCCCATATTCCAAAGAGCACCTTTCGGATTTCACTCCTCATTTTTTCCTGAATTTGATTTCAAACTCCTTACCACACATTTGGGCCCCTAGAATACCAGCGCAGTATAACTACCCCACAAGTGACCCCATTTTGGAAAGAAGACACCCCAAGGTATTCCGTGAGGGGCATGGCGAGTTCCTAGAATTTTTTATTTTTTGTCACAAGTTAGTGGAAAATGATGATTTTTTTATTTATTTTTTTTTTCATACAAAGTCTCATATTCCACAAACTTGTGACAAAAAATAAAAACTTACATGAACTCACTATGCCCATCAGCGAATACCTTGGGGTCTCTTCGTTCCAAAATGGGGTCACTTGTGGGGTAGTTATACTGCCCTGGCATTCTAGGGGCCCAAATGTGTGGTAAGTAGGTAAATGACCTGTGAAATCCGAAAGGTGCTCTTTGGAATGTGGGCCCCTTTGCCCACCTAGGCTGCAAAAAAGTGTCACACATCTGGTATCTCTGTATTCAGGAGAAGTTGAGGAATGTGTTTTGGGGTGTCTTTTTACATATACCCATGCTGGGTGAGATAAATATCTTGGTCAAATGACAACTTTGTATAACAAAAATGGGAAAAGTTGTCTTTTGCCAAGATATTTCTCTCACCCAGCATGGGTATATGTAAAATGACACCCCAAAACACATTCCCCAACTTCTCCCGATTACGGAGATACCAGATGTGTGACACTTTTTTGCAGCCTAGGTGGGCAAAGGGGCCCATATTCAAAAGAGCACCTTTCGGATTTCACAGGTCATTTTTTACAGAATTTGATTTCAAACTCCTTACCACACATTTGGGCCCCTAGAATGCCAGGGCAGTATAACTACCCCACAAGTGACCCCATTTTGGAAAGAAGAGACCCCAAGGTATTCTCTGATGGGCATAGTGAGTTCATGGAACTTTTTATTTTTTGTCACAAGTTAGTGGAATATGAGACTTTGTATGAAAAAAAAAAAAAAAAAAATAAGCATTTTCCACTAACTTGTGACAAAAAATAAAAAATTCTAGGAACTCGCCATGCCCCTCACGGAATACCTTGGGGTGTCTTCTTTCCAAAATGGGGTCACTTGTGGGGTAGTTATACTGCCCTGGCATTTTCCAGGGGCCCTAATGTGTGGTAAGTAGGTAAATGACCTGTGAAATCCTAAAGGTGCTCTTTGGAATATGGGCCCCTTTGCCCACCTAGGCTGCAAAAAAGTGTCACACATGTGGTATCGCCGTATTCAGGAGAAGTTGGGGAATGTGTTTTGGGGTGTCATTTTACATATACCCATGCTGGGTGAGAGAAATATCTTGGCAAAAGACAACTTTTCCCATTTTTTTATACAAAGTTGGCATTTGACCAAGATATTTCTCTCACCCAGCATGGGTATATGTAAAATGACACCCCAAAACACATTCCCCAACTTCTCCTGAGTACGGCGATACCAGATGTGTGACACTTTTTTGCAGCCTAGATGCGCAAAGGTGCCCAAATTCCTTTTAGGAGGGCATTTTTAGACATTTGGATACCAGACTTCTTCTCACGCTTTGGGGCCCCTAGAATGCCAGGGCAGTATAAATACCCCACATGTGACCCCATTTTGGAAAGAAGACACCCCAAGGTATTCAATGAGGGGCATGGCGAGTTCATAGAAATTTTTTTTTTTTGGCACAAGTTAGCGGAAATTGATATTTTTAATTTTTTTCTCACAAAGTCTCCCGTTCCGCTAACTTGGGACAAAAATTTCAATCTTTCATGGACTCAATATGCCCCTCACGGAATACCTGGGGGTGTCTTCTTTCCGAAATGGGGTCACATGTGGGGTATTTATACTGCCCTGGCATTCTAGGGGCCCTAAAGCGTGAGAAGAAGTCTGGAATATAAATGTCTAAAAAATTTTACGCATTTGGATTCCGTGAGGGGTATGGTGAGTTCATGTGAGATTTTATTTTTTGACACAAGTTAGTGGAATATGAGACTTTGTAAGAAAAAAAAAAAAAATTCTGCTAACTTGGGCCAAAAAAATATCTGAATGGAGCCTTACAGAGGGGTGATCAATGACAGGGGGGTGATCAATGACAGGGGGGTTGATCAATGACAGGGGGGTTGATCAATGACAGGGGGGTTGATCAATGACAGGGGGGTGATCAGGGAGTCTATATGGGGTGATCACCACAGTCATTGATCACGCCCCTGTAAGGCTTCATTCAGACGTCCGGATGCGTTTTGCGGATCCGATCCATCTATCAGTGGATCCGTAAAAATCATGCGGACGTCTGAATGGAGCTTTACAGGGGGGTAATCAATGACAGGGGGTTGATCAATGACAGGGGGGTGATCAGGGAGTCTATATGGGGTGATCACCACAGTCATTGATCACGCCCCTGTAAGGCTTCATTCAGACGTCCGGATGCGTTTTGCGGATCCGATCCATCTATCAGTGCATCCGTAAAAATCATGCGGACATCTGAATGGAGCTTTACAGGGGGGTAATCAATGACAGGGGGGTGATCAGGGAGTCTATATGGGGTGATCACCACAGTCATTGATCACTCCCCTGTAAGGCTTCATTCAGACGTCCGGATGCGTTTTGCGGATCCGATCCATCTATCAGTGCATCCGTAAAAATCATGCGGACATCTGAATGGAGCTTTACAGGGGGGTAATCAATGACAGGGGGGTGATCAGGGAGTCTATATGGGGTGATCACCACAGTCATTGATCATGCCCCTGTAAGGCTTCATTCAGACGTCCGGATGCGTTTTGCGGATCGGATCCATCTATCAGTGCATCCGTAAAAATCATGCGGACATCTGAATGGAGCTTTACAGGGGGGTGATCAGGGAGTCTATATGGGGTGATCACCACAGTCATTGATCATGCCCCTGTAAGGCTTCATTCAGACGTCCGGATGCGTTTTGCGGATCGGATCCATCTATCAGTGCATCCGTAAAAATCATGCGGACGTCTGAATGGAGCTTTACAGGGGGTTGATCAATGACAGGGGTGTAATCAATGACAGGGGGGGTGATCAGGGAGTCTATATGGGGTGATAACCACAGTCATTGATCACGCCCCTGTAAGGCTTCATTCAGACGTCCGGATGCGTTTTGCGGATCCGATCCATCTATCAGTGGATCCGTAAAAATCATGCGGACATCTGAATGGAGCTTTACAGGGGGGTAATCAATGACAGGGGGGTGATCAATGACAGGGGGGTGATCAGGGAGTCTATATGGGGTGATCAGGGGTGATCAGGGGTGATCAGGGGCTAATAAGGGGTTAATAAGTGACGGGGGGGGTGTAGTGTAGTGTAGTGGTGCTTGGTGGGACTTTACTGAGCTACCTGTGTCCTCTGGTGGTCGATCCAAACAAATGGGACCACCAGAGGACCAGGTAGCAGGTATATTAGACGCTGTTATCAAAACAGCGTCTAATATACCTGTTAGGGGTTAAAAAAAACACATCTCCAGCCTGCCAGCGAACGATCGCCGCTGGCAGGCTGGAGATCAACTCTCTTACCTTCCGTTCCTGTGAGCGCGCGCGCCTGTGTGCGCGCGTTCACAGGAAATCTCGGCCATCGCGAGATGACGCATATATGCGTGACTCTGCGCAGGGCTGCCACCTCCGGAACGCGATCCTGCGTTAGGCGGTCCGGAGGTGGTTAAGACATAATTTTTGGACATTTTGTCCCCCATCCCCAACAAGCCAATTTTTTAAATTGTTTTATCCCATAACTGCCTTTGTGTTTAAACATCATCTGTTCCTGATAATGGAAAATTATTAAAAGCTTTGGAATATGAAAAAGCATAACACAAGCAATGGTGCGGTATGTTTTTTAACACACTGTGATACATTTATTAAGACCAGCTTTTTAGACACACATTGGACCAGTGCTTTTTGTGAACTATTGTTTGTAAGAATATTTTCTTAAACTTTTTATTAGAACTTGTAAGCCCTAAACATACGGCAGTTGTATTAAAATAAAAAAATAAATTGTATTTCCAAGGAATGAACATAACATGAAACTGAAGTAGTGCAAGTGGTAAACTATTTTAATACGGTATGGCAATGAAAATAATGTATTTATCATTATCATGAAAACTGAGCTGGATCACTTATTAACCCATTTGAATGAAATGCAAAACCGAGAAAAATATTTCCTTTTAGTTAGGTCTGATTACCCAAACGTTAATACATACATGACACTACACTGTGTAACATGAAATATGATTGATAATGTGAAATGCAGGTTCAGGGTCTGTAAATGACACTGGAAATATACTCAGCCTCATTCATCAACAGTTCAAGCAGGAAAATGGCCTTGTTTTTCATATCAACCAAACATTGAGCAGATTTTATTATTTTTTCCGAGCCTTTTTTGAAAAAAATGATTGGTTGCTGTGAGCAACAAGACCAGATTTTTTATAATGAAAGCTCAATACGTGTGGCTATCATAGTTTCTTCTTAAATGATACCGCTAGTGTTGAGCGAATCAAAGTTAACGAACTGGACTTCGATCCAAATTTCAGAAAAAATTGGATTTGTCATGAAGCCAAATTTCCTTGCGCTTCGTGGGAACCAATCAATTATTCTGGATATGGAAGTAAAAAACAAACAAAAAATACATACTCACCTCATCCATTTCCTTGCGGAGATGCCGTCAAGGCCATCTTGATTGAAGAAAACGCTGCAAATTTGGCGTGTTTCCTCAATAAAGATGACCACAATGTCCTCTCTGTGAGCAAATGGATGAGGGAAGTATGTATTTTTTGTTTTTAACCCATGATTAGCCCCTGAATGGCCAGTGTTCCAATCAACAGCAAAACCATGCTTAGCAGCAGTAGCGCCATATATACCATGTGATAAGGTAAGAGATACAAACTTCTGCAAAATACAAAAGCTTATATTACACCAGCAGATTAACAGCACGAGGATTTTAAAGCTGCTAAAAAAGTTACCTGATACGCGAACGTTTGCTCGTTCATCGGGTAGTCGGCGGCAGTGTTACACTGCCAGGTAAACACTAACTTGTTAGCCATGATCTTAACAATTATCTACAGGTGTAATATAAGCTTAAGACATTGCCACAAATTGTCATTTGTTTGCTATTCTCATACATTTTTGTACCTTATGGGCCACTTGGCCTGTATCTACATCTAAAGGTGAAACTCAAAAAATTAAAATATCGTGCAAAAGTTCTTTTATTTCAGTAATGCAACTTAAAAGGAGTTGCATTAATGCAACTTAAAATTAGAATATTGTGAAAAGGTTCAATATTCTAGGCTCAAAGTGTCACACTCTCCTCAGCTAATTAATCTACAGGGTGGGCCATTTATATGGATACACCTTAATAAAATGGGAATGGTTGGTGATATTAACTTCCTGTTTGTGGCACATTAGTATATGTGAGGGGGGAACTTTTCAAGATGGGTGGTGACCATGGCGGCCATTTTGAAGTTGGCCATTTTGAATCCAACTTTTGTTTTTTTTAATAGGAAGAGGGTCATGTGACACATCAAACTTATTGGGAATTTCACAAGAAAAACAATGGTGTGCTTGGTTTTAACGTAACTTTATTCGTTCATGAGTTATTTACAAGTTTCTGACCACTTATAAAATGTGTTCAATGTGCTGCCCATTGTGTTGGATTGTCAATGCAACCCTCTTCTCCCACTCTTCACACACTGATAGCAACACCGCAGGAGAAATGCTAGCACAGGCTTCCAGTATCCGTAGTTTCAGGTGCTGCACATCTCGTATCTTCACAGCATAGACAATTGCCCCCAAAGATAAAAGTCTAAGGGGGTCAGATCGGGAGACCTTGGGGGCCATTCAACTGGCTCACGACGACCAATCCACTTTCCAGGAAATTGTTCATCTAGGAATGCTCGGACCTGACACCCATAATGTGGTGGTGCACCATCTTGCTGGAAAAACTCAGGGAACGTGCCAGCTTCAGTGCATAAAGAGGGAAACACATCATCATGTATCAATTTCGCATATCCAGTGGCCTTGAGGTTTCCATTGATGAAGAATGGCCCCACTATCTTTGTACCCCATATACCACACCATACCATCAATTTTTTTGTTCCAACAGTCTTGGAGGGATCTATCCAATGTGGGTTAGTGTCAGACCAATAGCGGTGGTTTTGTTTGTTAACTTCACCATTCACATAAAAGTTTGCCTCATCACTGAACAAAATCTTCTGCGTAAACTGAGGGTCCTGTTCCAATTTTTGTTTTGCCCATTCTGCAAATTCAGTGCGCCGATCTGGGTCATCCTCGTTGAGATGCTGCAGTAGCTGGAGTTTGTAAGGGTGCCATTTGTGAGTAGCTAATATCCGCCGATGTTCGACTAATGCCACTCTCCAGTGACATGCGGCGAGTGCTACGCTGTGGGCTCTTGCTGAATGAAGCTAGGACAGCCACTGATGTTTCTTCATTAGAGACAGATTTCATGCGTCCACATTTTGGCAAATCCAACACTAAACCAGTTTCACGAAACTTAGCAAGCAGTTTGCTAACTGTAGCATGGGAGATGGGTGGTCTCGTAGGGTGTCTTGCATTGAAATCTGCTGCAATGACCCGGTTACTGCGTTCACCAGACATCAACACAATTTCTATCCGCTCCTCACGTGTTAACCTCGGCGACATGTCAATGGCTGTAAACAAAGAGAAACTTGTAAATAACTCATGAAAGAATAAAGTTACGTTAAAACCAAGCACACAATTGTTTTTCGTGTGAAATTCCCAATAAGTTTGATGTGTCACATGACCCTCTTCCTATTGAAAAAACAAAAGTTGGATACAAAATGGCCGACTTCAAAATGGCCGCCCTGGTCACCACCCATCTTGAAAAGTTTCCCCCCTCACATATACTAATGTGCCACAAACAGGAAGTTAATATCACCAACCATTCCCATTTTATTAAGGTGTATCCATATAAATGGGCCACCCTGTAGATTAAAGAGCTTTAATAGCATATCTGTATACTTAATATCTTTTAAGTGGAGGAAGGAAAAAAAAACTAAAATAATGTGGTTGCATAAGTGTGCACACTATCTTATAACTGGGGATGTAGCTGTGTTCAGAATTAAGCAATCACATTCAATATCATGTTAAATAGGAGTCAGCATACTCCTGCCATCATTTAAAGTGCATCCGATTAACCCCAAATAAGGTTCAGCTGCTCTTGTTGGTCTTTCCTGAAATTTTCTTAGTCGTATCCCACAGCAAAAGCCATGGTCCACAGAGAGCTTCCAAAACATCACAGGGATCTCATTGTTAAAAGGTATCAGTCAGGAGAGGGGTAGAAAGAATTTCCAAGGCATTAGATATACCATGGAACACAGTGAAGACAGTCATCATCAAGTGGAGAAAATATGGCGCAACAGTGACATTACCAAGAACTGGACGTCCCTCCAAAAATGATTAAAAGACGAGAAGAAAACTGGTCTGGGAGGCTACGAAGAGGCCTACAGCAACATTAAAGGAGCTGCATGAATATCTGGCAAGTACTGGCTGTGTGGTACATGTGACAACAATCTCCCGTATTCTTCATATGTCTGGACTATGGGGTAGAGTGGCAAGACAAAAGCCTTTTCTTACGAAGAAAAACACCCAAGCCAGGCTATATTTTACAAAAACACATCTGAAGTCTCCCAAAAGCATGTGGGAAAAGGTGTTATGGTCTGATGAAACCAAGGTTGAACTTTTTGGCTATAATTCCAAAAGATATGTTTGGCCCAAAAGCAACACTGCACATCACTAAAAGAACACCATACCCATAGTGAAGCATGGTGGTGGCAGCATCATGCTTTGGGGCTGTTTTTCTTCAGCTGGAACTGGGGCCTTAGTTAAGCTAGAGGAAATTATGAACAGTTCCAAATACCAGTCAATATTGGCACAAAAACTTCAGGCTTCTGCTAGAAAGCTGAACATGAAGAGGAACTTCATCTTTCAGCATGACAATGACCCAAAGCATACATTCAAATCAACCACGTAAAGACTTCACTAGAAGAAGATTAAAGTTTTGGAATGGCCCAGCCAGAGCACAGTCCTGAATCTGATTGAAAATCTGAGGATTGATCTGAAGAGGGCTGCGCACAGGAGATGCCCTCGCAATCTGACAGATTTGGAGTGTTTTTGCAAAGAAGAGTGGGCAAATCTTGCCAAGTCAAAATGTGCCATGTTGATAGACTCATACCCAAAAAGACTAAGTGCTGTAATAAAATCAAAAGGTGCTTCAACAAAGTATGCACACGTATGCAACCACATTATTTTATTTTTATATGTTTTATTCCCTCCACCTAAAAGATTTCAGTTTGTTTTTCAATTGAGTGGTACAGTTTATAAGTCACATTAAAGGTGGAAAAAGTTCTGAAATGATTTTTCTTTGTCTCATTTTTTACATTACAGAAACCTGACTTTTTAACAGGGGTGTGTAGACTTTTTATATGCACTGTATATGCTTTAGATAGAGAGAGAATTTTTGATGGACTTGATTTTGCTATTCTAAGATAGATAGATAGATAGATAGATAGATAGATTTTTTTTTTAGCTCCACAACATGCTGTTATTTGTTTGCTACTCTCATATATCTTTGTACCTTATGGGCCAGTTGGCCTGTATCCTCGGTACAGTATCCAGACTTCGCAAGAATGTATAAGCAATGCCAGTAAAACCCTACTGTGACACTTGAGCCCTCTATTCTGTTCCCGCCAGGCGCTTGTCAACAACTCGGCAGGAAAGTACTTACTTGACATTTGTCACCTTAGGTGGGCATCTCAAAATAGAGGTCACTAATTGAATTATCCGTAGACAGCACTGATGCTCATAGAGTAAAAATCACTAGTGGAGGGATTAAGAAATATGTTCTGTCAAGACCTAAAGTAGATCATTATGAAAAAAAAAAAAGGATTTATATATGTGTTTGTACAGTATGTGTATGTATCTATATAGGCCTTTGATCATTGATACACTTATTAGTACTTATTGTTCACTGTTCATTCCTATCTCATTACCCACCTTGAATGACTATGATTTATTTGACCAAATAATGAAATGAAGATAAGCATATTATTTTCATTACATTTAATTGCTTGAGATGTGAGGGAGTTAAAAATGTATATATTGATCAGCAATAACATCAAACCTACCCACTTAATATTGTTTAGTTCCCACTCGCAGCTAAAATAGATGTGATCTACTGAGGCATGGATTTCAAAAGACCACTTAAGATATTCTGAAGTAACTGGCACCAAGACATTAGCAAATTATCCTTTTAGTCCCATATGTTATTGAGATGAGGCCTTCATGTATCAGACTTGAATTTCCAGCACATCAGACAACGGCTCAATTGGACAGAGATTCAGAAAATTTGGATGCCACATTTGCACACATTGAACTTTTGACAGTTTACTGGTTTTCCGTTCTTAGACCACTTTTGGTAGGTGATAACCATTGCATACTGGCAACACTCCAGAAGACCTGTCGTCTTGGAGATAGCATAGCATTGTGGCCCTTGTCAAAGATGCTGAGAAGTCAGAACCTTATGTTTGTCAATTTTCTTATTTCCGACAAGTAAACCTCAAGAACAAATGGTTCACTTGCTGATAAATATCTCTCACCCTTTGACAGGCACCATTGTACTTATATAATCAGTGTCATTTACTTTATGTGTCAGTGGTTTTTATTGTTATAACTAGTGTGGAATATAAATAGAGATGTGGATGGTCTTTTTGTGGGGGGACTGCAATTTTTATTTGTATATTCAGTCCACATAGACATCTATATTCGGTAGCTGGATATGGAATTCCTATTGATGTAAAGTATTCCTAAAAACTTAACCTTTAGAAGTTTTCTGTTTTAGATTTATTGCTCTTTTAAGCCTTTCACTAAAAACAGCCTTTGTGCATTTGAGTTTCTGTAAAATAAAAACTGAAAACAAGGCTCTGACTGGTTCTTTGGACCTACCAAATAAATGTATTCAGAGATAGATTGTCCTCGGTCTTTAAAGAAGAAGTGCACATCATTGTACACACAATACATGTCATTAATAAGGAACCAAGAAAAAAGCCTCAATATACAAAGCTATGAGTCTGGGCAGAGAATTGAAAACCATATAAACCTACAATGTTGTTAATCAACAAACAACAAAAAATGCACAAAGTAATCACTTACTTACTTTGGGATTTTATTTTATTTTTTGTTGTTTGTTGATTAACAACATTGTAGGTTTATATGTCATTAATAAGGTCTGATAGATTAAGGTGCCCATACACAATGAGTAAAAACAGTCAAACCTATGGTATGTATATAGGGGTCATCCAACTCTCCCTTGAAAGATGATGTTTCTGGCAGTAGCTTACTCCCCTGACAGATGAGTCAACTCAAAATGCAGCCATTAATAGTGGGGAAAAAAATACAACAATATTGTAACAAAACACAATATATTAAGCCGTCAAATCTCAGCAACCTCTTGTACTCTTGAAATGTAAGAGCAGCATTGTGTATAAATATTTGCAATATCATGATCAGTTTTGTTCGATTTTTCTGACCAAACACTAGTTAAAACAAAGAGGAATTTACCTGTATATGGCCAGGTCTAGAAAGTCATAAACTTTGGATTATACAGGTTCTTATCAAATATAACTATGAAAATTAAAATCTTCAAAATACAGTACAGACCAAAAGTTTGGACACACCTTCTCATTCAAAGAGTTTTCTTTATTTTCATGACTATGAAGGCATCAAAACTATGAATTAACACATGTGGAATTATATACATAACAAACAAGTGTGAAACAACTGAAAATATGTTATATTCTAGGTTCTTCAAAGTAGCCACCTTTTGCTTTGATGACTGCTTTGCACACTCTTGGCATTCTCTTGATGAGCTTCGAGAGGTAGCCCCTGAAATGGTCTTCCAACAATCTTGAAGGAGTTCCCAGAGATGCTTAGCACTTGTTGGCCCTTTTGCCTTCACTCTGCGGTCCAGCTCACCCCAAACCATCTCGATTGGGTTCAGGTCTGGTGACTGTGGAGGCCAGGTCATCTGGTGCAGCACCCCATCACTCTCCTTCATGGTCAAATAGCCCTTACTTTCAAAGTTTTCCCAATTTTTCGGCTGACTGACTGACCTTCATTTCTTGATGTAATGATGGCCACTCGTTTTTCTTTACTTTGCTGCTTTTTTCTTGCCATAATACAAATTCTAACAGTCTATTCAGTAGGACTATCAGCTGTGTATCCACCTGACTTCTCCTCAACGCAACTGATGGTCCCAACCCCATTTATAAGGCAAGAAATCCCACTTATTAAACCTGACAGGGCACACCTGTGAAGTGAAAACCATTTCAGGGGACTACCTCTTGAAGCTCATCAAGAGAATGCCAAGAGTGTGCAAAGCAGTAATCAAAGCAAAAGGTGGCTACTTTAAAGATCCTAGAATATGACATATTTTCAGTTGTTTCACACTTGTTTGTTATGTATATAATTCCACATGTGTTAATTCATAGTTTTGATGTCTTCAGTGTAAATCTACAATTTTCATAGTCATGAAAATAAAGAAAACTCTTTGAATGAGAAGGTGTGTCCAAACTTTTGGTCTGTACTGTATATGATAGAGGTGGGTTTTGACGCTTCAAGCATTTTGGATTGTAATGGAAATCAGTCACCAATGTGCTTTACAGACTAATATAGTCCTTTCACTCTAGTCATGTGTAGAGGTTCAGGATGTAAGATGACCGCTATATTAACACTGAGACATGTTGCTTATATTATATTTGCACTGAACAGCCATAGACTCCACAAAGAAGTTACCAATTGACTTTTACAAACGTTGGATAGTTAGAAAAATAAATCTAAATGCTTTACCCAAATTACTTCAAATATCATGAAGAAATAAAAGTTAAGGGGAACTAAGCCTAAGTTCGCGTCAGTGTTGTGTTTTTGTATTTCTGTTCTGTCAGAGGAACAAAAAAATGTAAAAAAATGAAATGTTATGTTGAGCATCAGTTTGTGTCAGTTCCATCAGTTTTCAGGAGGAAAAGTACAAACGATAGGAATTTTTCTACCATCGAAAATAACTGAAACCTGATGAAACTGACACAAACTGAGCACAAATGATGTGCAAAATAACTCAATCAAACAACCAAGTGTTAAATATTATCTTTTTCCCCCCAATTTTTATGTTATTCTGATGAGAAATATGGAAAACACAACACTAACGTGAACTTAATCTTTCCAAGTCAACAAGATCTGGATGAATCATTTTAGATGGATATAATGTATAAATGCCAATAATCTACATCATAGGAAAGAAAAGTGGGTATGAAAATTTGATTGCCTTAGGAGTAGTATTGTAGTAGTTCATGTGATGTGTTGTGTTGCAATATGCAGTAAGGAAATATAAGAAAACAAGAGATAACTGTCTATATACAAGAGATAACTGTCAGACAAACATTCATACCTCCCATTTATGTGCATGCTTAGCAGCTCTGGCAGTGGCATACTGTATCTCTCTGAGAAAAAAAAAAAAAGGGGCAGTTGAATTCCAACTTGCCTGACCTTTATCTCCCCTGACATCTGCTCTTGGGGGAGATTCAGAAGGTCCCATTTGCATTTGATAGTCAGCTGAACCCACTGAAATCAGTAGATTTGAGTGACATAGATCTAAGGCTACTTTCACACTGGCGTTTTGGGTTTCCGTTTGTGAGATCCGTTCAGGGCTCTCACAAGCGGTCCAAAACGGAGCAGTTTTGCCCGTAATTCATTATGAATGGAAAAGGATCCACTCAGAATACATCAGTTTGCCTCCGTTCTATCTCCATTCAGCTTTGGAGGCGGACACCAAAACGCTGCTTGCAGCGTTTTGGTATCTGTCTGATGAAACTGAGCCAAATGGATCCGTTCTGACAGACAATGTACAGTAAATCAATGGGGACAGATCCGTTTTCTATGACACAATCTGGCACAATAGAAAATGGATCCGTCCTTCACTGACATTCAATAGTGTTCAAGATGGATCCGTCTTGGCTATGTTAAAGATAATACAAAAGGATGCAGACGGTTGTATTATCTGAACGGATCCGTCCATGACAGATCCTCACCTAACGCGAGTGTGAAAGTAGCCTAATGTGTATGTCAAGCTTAAATTCATGCTACACAACATTTACATATGATAAAGGCATTTAGAAATCAAGTGCTTTGTTTTGAGATCAAACACAGGATGAAATCCTTGGTTAGAATAACCAAATAGTAGGTTTAAGTGTCTATAAAGAACATATGTGTATTTCCAGATCAACCCCTTCAGCCACTGTGACATATCTTTACGTCATCAACAGATTCCAGGTCCCAGCCCCCTAAGTGGGCTAAAGGATGTAGTGTAAAAAAAAAAAAATTGATAATACCAAAAAATTTTAAATCGCCTTCTTTCCCAGTTTTACATACAAAAAAAAAATACAAAAAAAATAAAGATAAGTATTCCCACGTCCAAAACTATTAAAATATAAAACATATTTTTTCCTGCACAGTGAATGCCATGATTAGAGATGAGCGAATCGAAGTTGACGAAGTGGAATTTAATCTGAATTTCAGGAAAAATTTGATTCGCTCCGAGCCCGATTTTCCTTATGCTTCATAATAACAAATTGCATTCTTTCCTAAAATGGCTGCTGTACTTGTGAGGACATGGAGCAAGTAACTCTGGGAAGGTGGGATAATAATGCCATGCATGCAGTCAGCAGCCAGCCCTGTGTTGTGACAGCCCTAAAAATAGCCTCAGCAATCTTGGATTCTGCCATTTTCCAGTGTACTTAGTGCAGGGAGAGACGTCAGCAGGCGCTAGGGACAGTGATAGAAAAAACTTCATTGTGATAAAAAAAACTATTTACAAGTGCAGGGAAAGATTATTCAAGGTGCAGGGAAAGGATAGGGAGGAATCATTCCACAGAATTTCTGTTGAACAGGGTTCAGTAGGGAAGGTTACAGCCTGGGTTATAGGAACAATCCTATCACACCTTTGGGGACCCAAATTGCCATTATACAGCTCTGTAATTCCAGAAAACCGTGTATTAGTGGCAAAAGTAAAATATATTTGCCGTTCAGGGCTGCAGTTATATGTTCTAAAGCCCTTTTTGCTGTGTATTTGTGGCAAAAGTAAAATATACTGTATTTTTCGCCCTATAAGATGCAGAAGGTTTTAGAGGAGGACAATAAGAAAAAAAAAATTTTTTCATTATACCTCAGGTCAGACCAGCAATTAGACCCCGAATGTTAATAAGAACCCAACAAGACCTCAGTTATAAGTTCTAAAGCTTTCTGTGGCATGCATAAGTGGCAAAAGAAAAATATATTTGCCCTTCAGTGGTGCAGTTATATGTTCTAAAGCCTTCTGTGGCGTGTAAAGTGGAAAAAAATAACATCCTATTTGCCATTCAACAGTGCAGTTATATGTTCTAAAGCCCTTTTTGTCATGTAATAGTGGCAAAATAAAAATATATTTGCCGTTCAGCGGTGCAGTTATTTGTTCTAAAGTCTTCTGTGGCGTGTATAAGTGGAAAATAATAAGGGCAAACTTGTTCAATCTGGTTGTCAAGCGGTTCCTGAAGTCTATCACCCATCTGCAAGACATCCTAAAAATGGCCAGGAAACTTTGAATGCACTTCAGCCACTTGTACACCGCAAAGCACACCCTCCTAGAGGAGCAGCGGCAGAACGGCATCCCCCAACATAGGCTGATAAGCGACGTTTACAACCATTGGAATTCCACCCTCCATATGTTGAACCGACTGTACAAACAGAGAAAGGCCATCAACGATTTCTTGATGATGCAAGCGGATAGGAGTACTCCCCTGTGTAACTTCGATGTCAGCCAATGGCACCTCATGCGTGACACCTGCCATTTGCTCAGGCCCTTTGCGGAGGCAACGTTATTTGTCAGTCGCCAGAACTGCCGGATGAACAATGTCATTCCACTGCTTCATGTCCTGGAACAGATGCTGGTAGATCTGGCTGGTCACGGGACTGAAGACGTGGTGCCTAGAAAGATGGTGGCATTGTTTGATACGTTTGTCTGTCAATATCTCTGTTTACAGTCAGTGAACAGGAACATCATTTATCGCTAGGATATGCAAACACCAACTGATGGGGTGTTAACCGCCAGAAGTAGGTCATCGGCATGAAGGAGCAGTCATTTTCACAGCTCGAGGTATGCTCCCAGAAGCTTGACCTCTGCACGTCGATGGTTTGCATTACAAAGCTTGTCTAAAAGAAAAATCCCGCAGTGCACCTCCTTGTAGGAAACTCTTGATCCGGCAAAGGCTGCTTTGCTCCTTCAGAAACAATGGACTCTGTATAGCGTGACACTGATGTATAATTTATCATACGCCGGACTGAAAGAGTATTCCAAGCACCGTTCAGCGGTGCAGTGAAATATTTTACAGCCCAGTTTGCCGTGTATTACTAGCGAAATACAAATATATTTGCCGTTCATGGTTGTACTTATTTGTCGAAAAGCCTTTTGTGTAAAAATATTTAAAAAATAGGGCCTAATTGCCGTTCAGCGGTGCAGTGAGATATTTTACAGCCCAGTTTGCCATGTATTACTGGCAAAATACAAATATATTTGCCGCACATGGTGGTACTTATTTGTTGAAAAGCCTTTTGTGTAAAAATATGAAAAAATTGGGCCTATTTGCCGTTCAGCGGTGCAGTGAGATATTTTACAGCCCAGTTTTCCATGTATTACTGTCAAAATACAAATATATTTGCCGCATATGGTTGTACTTATCTGTTGAAAAGCCTTTTGTGTAAAAATATTACAAAATTTGGGCCTATTTGCCGTTCAGCGGTGCAGTGAGATATATTATAGCCCAGTTTGCCATGTATTTCTGGCAAAATACAAATATTTTTGCCGTACATGGACAAACTGGAAAATCAAAGTGCTTCATCAACAAGAATGAATTGATGACCAGTGTCGGGGTGACCACAAGGGAAATGCATACGGATCAAGAATTGTATGGGGTTATGGCTGATAACTGGAGGACAATCTAGCAAACAAGCAGACTCCAGCTCCTTCCGTGATGAACTGGGTTGCTGATAAGTGGATTCTAAAGTATCTGAATAAATGTAAGTAAAGACATTCGAATAAATTGTCCACTTCCTCCAACGTGACCTCGTCCTTTGATTTATGAATAGTGATGATCGCGAATATTGTAATCGCAAATTTTTATCGTGAATATTGCCACTTTGAGAATTTGTAAATATCTAAAATATAGTGCTATATTTTTGTAATTGCAAATATTCTAGATTTTTTTTTTCATCAGTACCCATGATCCCTTATTGCTTCTTCCTTGTGGGCCAACGAGAATGCTGCATTATCTTTGAATTTAGGAGTACTGTTGATCGGCAATTTTCGTATGACAAATTTTACGATTGCAGATTTTCGCAATCAAGAAAATAATGACTAGAGATCACAAATTCTTGAAATCACGAATATATGACGATTATTCGCCCTAATATTTGCGAAATATTGAAAATTTGAATATTGTCCCTGCCGCTCATCACTGTTTATGAATATCATTCCATAAAGTCTTGAAGTCCTCTGCTTGGATAGCATAAGAAATTTCCATGCAAGGTTTGACGGGCACAGAGAAAACAAGCTCTGTGGCCAACACTGATCCAGACACGTCATACCCAGTTCACATCGCTGCTAGCCATGTCCTGAGAACTGATCACCAGATTACCAAAACAACAGTCAAAGTTTCTTTGGAACCATGTCCCTAAAATAGCAGTGAGTGCCTCGGAGCCGTTATACAGGAAAAGCGGGAGGCAAGTAAATATCTTAGGTAACACCTCTAATAGATCGTCATCTTTGTATGTCTTGCAGAACCAACCTGTCCACACAATCCTGTCGTCTGTGCTTGCCTTGGTGAGTGGAGGTTTGGATGAAATCTGTATGAGCACAGCCAGTGCATCTCTGTCCTTTCCTTTGAGTCCGGGTAAACAGGAAAATTTGTCTTTTAGGTTCAGGTCTGAGCCCACTTAAATGGCAAGACCCTTCTGCTTCTAGGCAGCTATGTGGGCAGACAGGTGCTTGGAATACTCTTTCAGTCCGGTGTATGAGAAATTATACATCAGTGTCACGCTGTACAGAGTCCATTGTTTCTGAAGGAGCAAAGCAGCCTGTGCCAGATCAAGAGTTTCCTACAAGGGGGTGCACTGTGGGATTTTTCTTTTAGACAAGCTTCGCAATGCAAGCCTTTTAAGTGCAATGGTCAAGCTTCTGGGACGATACCTTGAGCTGTGAAAATGACTGCTCCTTCATGCCGATGACCTACTTCTGGCGCTTAACATCCCATCAGTTGGTGTTTGCATATCCTAGGGATAAATGATGTTCCTGTTCACTGACTGTAAACAGAGATATTGACAGACAAACGTACCAAACTCTGCTACCATCTTTCTAGGCACCATGTCTCCAGTCCCCTGACCAGCCAGATTTACCAGCATCTATTCCAGGGCATGAAGCAGTACATCACTCATCCAGTATCTCTGGTGACTAAAAAATAACATGGCCTCCTCAAAGGGCCTGAGTAAACGGCAGGTGTCACGCATGAGCTGCCACTGACTGACATCGAAGTTACACAGGGGAGTACTCCTATCCGCTTGCATCATCAAGTAATTGTTGATGGCCTTTCTATGATTGTACAGTCGGTCCAACATATGGAGGGTGGAATTCCAATGGTTGGAAACGTCGCTTATCAGCCTATGTTGGGGGATGCCGTTCTGTCGCTGCACCTCTAGGAGGGTGTGCTTTGCAGTGTACGAGTGACTGAAGTGCATGCAAAGTTTCCTGGCCATTTTTAGGATGTCTTGCAGATGGGTGGAAGACTTCAGGAACCGCTTGACAACCAGATTGAACATGTGTGCCATGCAGGGCACATGGCTCAGCCATCCGTGGCGCAGCACCGACACCATGTTCTTCTAGTTGTCTGTCACCATTGTTCTGATTTTGAGTTGTCGTGAAGAAACGACATAGAGCAGTTCCTCCCCTGTGTGACTTTGTTCGCCAAGGCAAACCAGGTGCAGAACAGCGTGAGAGTGATGAGAGGGGTCGCACATGGCTTTCATACATTACATGCCTCCAACATAATTCTTGGATCTCTACATGAAAATAATGTATTTGGTGTAAATAGCGAGAGGGGAATTGCTGGAGACCTTGACTTCACAAGAGATACAGAGCAGCGGAGTTTACTTTAAAATTAAAAATTTTAACACTGCGTAATTCAGCCCATACCGCAAAAGAAGGTGTACCTTCACACATACATTTTCTAAAAAAGAGCAAGTGCCACATAAAAAACTTTACTGCAAAAAGGGCTTTACCACATATAACTGCACCGCTGAACGGCAAGTAGGCCCTTAATTGAGAGGGGTCGCACATGACTTGCATACACTACATGCCTCAAACATAATTTTTGGATTTCTACATGAAAATAATGTATTTTTTGTAGATCGCGGAGGGTCATTGCTGGAGACATTGACTTCACAAGAGATACAGAGCAGCGGAGTTCAGCCATCTCTATTTGCTTCCCGCTGTTTATTGCTCCTGAATTAAAATTTCGGCAAACAGCTTCAGCTTCCTCTAATGTGTATGCCTACAGAGTCCTTTTGTTATGGATTTGCACAGGGAGCAAGATTGTTACGCACAATTCTAATGGAACTCCTGATCTTAAGAAACTGGACTTGGACTCCAAAGCAGAGGCTCTCCTGGCATGTCTTGTGTGCTGTGGAGATCGAATGCAGATGGTGCAGATAAAAACACCTGAATGTTTTCAACTTAGTGAAGCTGCTTGATTTAATTGTGAATAGATGGTAAAGGGAAAGTCTGCTGGTGTATTGTCATCGGCGTTTTCATTATGTTTACTGCAGGACCCACGATGACATAATTCAGGCCATACCGCAAAAGGAGATGTACAATCACCCATCAATTTTCCCGAAGAAACATTGGTTGAAATAAAAAAAGTTCACCAATAGGAAGGATATTGGAATTCAGTACATACAGAAGAAAGTCTACTATCAACAAGCAATTTTCCCCCAAAAAAGCCTGTTTCACATAAAAAATTTCACCACTACGTAATTCGGTCCATCCCACGAAAAGTGCTTCAAAACATATAACTGTACCGCTGAACTGCAAATAGGCCCAAATTTTTAAATATTTTAACACAAAAGGCTTTTCGACAGATAAGTACAACCATGTACTGCAAATATATTTGTATTTCAACAGCAATACACGCAAACTGCGCTATAAAATATCTCACTGCATCGCTGAACGGCAAATAGGCCCAAATGTTTTAATATTTTTGCACAAAAGACTTTTCAACAGATAAGTACAACCATGTACGGCAAATATATTTGTATTTTGAAAGTAATACATGGCAAACTGGGCTGTAAAATATCTCACTGCACCACTGAACGGCAATTAGGCCCTCATTTTTTTCTATTTTTACACAAAAGGCTTTTCGACAGATAAGAACAACTATGAATGGCAAATATATTAGTATTTTGCCACAAATACACAATAAAACGGGTGTTGCTAAATATCTCACTGCTCCGCTGAACGGCAAAGATATTTCTCCTTTTTCCACTAATACACGCAAAAAAGGGCTTTAAAACAGATAACTGCACCGCTGAGCGGAAAATATATTTTTTTCTTTTTCCACTAATACACGCTGCACACACGTCTCTCCCTGCACTAAGTGTGCTGGTGAATGGCAGAATCTAAGATGGCTGCTGTATTTATACGGCTGTAACATCACAGAGCTGGCTGTCTGCTGATTGGCTGCATGCATGTCAGTATGGGTGATCCCGCCTTCCCAGACTTCTTTTCTCCATGTCCTCACATGTGCAGCAGCCATTTTAAGAAAAATGTGATCCATTACTATGAAGCGCGAGGAAATTCGCATTCGGTGCAAATCTAATTTTTTCTGAAATTCGGAATGAATTCAACTTCGTCAGCTTCAATTCTCTCGTCTCTAGTTATTGTTCTGATGGATCAGAGGAAGGGCAAAAAAATCAGTGATGTCAAAACAAACTTACTGCTGACACCTTCTCCACTCTGTCGGGGAGCTCTACTTGTATAAGCGTTTAATAGAACAGGTTTTGTAGACATCTATGTGGAATCACCTGATGACGGTGTGAAAGGAGTGCGCTTCTTCTTGGCGCTAACATCGACCTGTAAGGCTGAGTTCATTCTAGTTATTTGGTCAGTTTTGGCCCTGTGACTGCCCAAATAAGTGAAGTGTGCAGTGATTCTAAGAGCAACGCCTAGCATCTGAATGTCATACTGACTCACAGTATTAATTCACTACCAGAGCAGACTTCCTATGCGTGTTACTGCAAGGCACAGTGTTCTACACCACTATAAAGGCTCTCTGCAGCCAGGAAATAGCAGTTTTTTAACGCAATTCGCCACAAATAAATTCGGATTGAACCGAAATATTTTAAAAAAATTGTCGAACTGGCCGAATCGAATGTTTGAAAAAATTCGCTTATCTCTAGCTACAATAATTATTGAAGTATTGTAGAAGCCTTCATTCTAATGATATAAAGGAGATCACGTTCAAGGACACTTGACTGTTCTTGCCTTATTTCATTTCTGGAAAGCAGCAGATTCAGCATTCAAGCCATGTTGGAAATCATTTGTGGAAGTATTCATTTAAAAATGCCTGAAGGTCATAGGTTTCCATTTGACCTTCTCTATTAGATGAATACATGAGTTCAGTCGCTGGTATGTGTATATAGAGCAAGATAAAGAAGCCAACTATTTCTCAGTAGGATGTTTAATGAGCACTACAATAAGCTTTTAAACTTAAGGATGTTATCCAGAATGTGTCATACCTCAATTACAGGCAGGATGATCATGCTAAATGGGAATGTTCAGTCGGCGCTAACCACAGAATAATATATAATAAGATGTCCATGTCTGGCTTAGATTGCTTTATATCTTTGTTTGTTACTTTTGAATTTAGCTTTAGAAGTGATGTTACAATATCTACATACAGCAGCTAGACCGAGATACATTTGTGATTTGTCCTGCTTTGTCAATGTACTAGAATTTCATTTCCATTCAGCCATTTCATATGTTCTTTTCGCATTTTTAAAAAAGGACAACAGACAATCACTGCTATTTCTGCCTCCATAGTTACCTGTATGGAAAAAACTTGAAAAGAGGCAGTATGTCAGCAGATATTCTCTCCTTGAAACAAAGCATCTGCATTATTTTCATTGGGTTAATATTAGTGTTGAGCGAGCACCAAAATGCTTGTGTGCTTGAGTAGAACACTTTGCGATGCTCGGGTGTTCTACCGAGCACCCGAGCACAATGGAAGTCAATGGGAGAACCACAGGCACCTCCTGCTCTGAAGAGGGGAGAGTGTTGGGACTCTAGTTCTGCTTAGGAGTCCCTTCTCTGACTCCATATATATAAATAAAAAAAAGGGAATGTGGGCAGCACCACTGTCTATATAGTACAGTTGGAGTGCCAGCGGCTGAGCAGGCGATCCACCTCCAAAAATGTAGGATAAAAGAATTCCGCAGCACATCCAAGTGGTAAAGAAGTATAAGAAGCTTTATTCACCAAGCATGCAACGTTTCAATCCTCTCAATGGGATTTTTCTCAAGCAGTGGCAAAGTGGGCAGTGCAATGTGCATATTTAAACATCTTCACATGATTAAACAATCAATAGATAAATTACATTCATTAAAAATAATACATTTAAAAATCGTAATACAAGCAGTGCTATCAATATACTGATGCAAACATATCCTCTCTCAGATCCATATGCAGTGATATAGTGTAAATAATACCCCTAACCGATCCGACATACAATATACAAAGAAAAATACTTTAATGACAATCATAATCAATTCAGGTGTCAGTCTTTCAAATCACTGGAATGTGCAGGTGTACCTTCAGTAGAATGATGAGCTGGATCGTAGGAGTGCGCGATGGGGTCAATACACATGGGTCCCAGCGTCTCAAACATGCCAATGCGCATGTCAAAGGACCTTCCTGGTGGTTCCGATCACATGATCACCCATTTCGGCCGTTCATTGAGATGCGCATGTCCAAGGACCTTAAAGCATGTGATCACTCTTCCGGTCATGTGCTTAAGTATATCACATGATCGGAATGAATGATCTAGAGAGTCAGGTGCTCAGTAATGTTATAAGGACATAAAAAAACATGATTATATGTTTAATTTTGATTCCAGATGTATGGATATTTATATGGGACATATATTTCATTCCTAGGGTACGTTGCATATATCAAAAATATAAAATCTTCAAAAAGTAAAAATCATGAATGCACGCTTGAAGATGACAAAATATATGTAAGCAGTGGCACTAGGTAGAGACTGATCGCACTCCACAATTCACCGGACCACGTGGAAGGCAATATTAATGGGTCAACGATCAATCCGGGAGATGGGAGTGACTATATATAACTGGAAGTACCATTATTATATGGAGAGAAGCTATATGTGATAAGCATGAGTGCCGCCGCTTCTCAAATTCAATATTTAGACTCAGTATAATCATTATTTAGTGGCCCCCTAGTCTAAACGAGGAGTTCAGTACATGTGACCTATGTTGTCATCATCCAGTCACAAACTGAATTATCCCCCCTGTCCGTTGGGTACCATTCCTGGAAATCCAACATGACAGACCCGGGATCATCCTCTAGATTCCGGGGGCACCCCTGTATGTATCCGTAAAGGGTGTCACCTCTCTCCCCGAGATCAATGGCTCATAAGGCCTATCCATATGTGTGTCCGAACACGTGGATGTAGCAACCAGGCACCCCCAGTGTCTCATAGCCTCATCATATATAGTCATGTGCATGCATAAAAACCAAAAAAAACACAGAAAAGTGTCAATAAATCCAATTATCTGTGCATCTGCAAGGAGATCTTGCTATACACAAAACTTAATCATATATCTTGCTATGTACAAAGCATGACCTTATGTCCTGCTATGCACAAAACACGATCATATTGACACTTATAAGGAAAAATTAGTCTTGAAAAAGGAATAAAAATGTATATGTATATAAGTCCCATAGTGATCCAGTGGATAGACCTTCCATCGCTCACCCCTGTTGTAGATATGTACCATGTTCACCATAATCCTGAGGGTAATAAAAACAATATATAAGATCACCCTGTTGTATAAACAAGGGGCACAACCACATATAACTCCATATAAGAACAGACGAGCAGAATCAATAGCGCAATCACTCAGGACAATAACCAGGGCCTATAGTCCACATTTAGTCCCTGTGGTCTTAATGTATTTAGTTTAGCAATCCATCGCATCTCACATTTTTTGAGAAGGGCCTGTCTGTTACCACCCCTCCGTGGAGTGGGAATGTGGTCAACCAGCATGCATTTAAGGTCCCTCTCCTTGTGGCCCATGTCAGTAAAATGTTTTGGGACCGGAAGGTCCATCCGTTTTTTGCGGATAGTATATCGGTGTTGGTTGATTCTACTTTTAAAATCTAATGAGGTCTCACCAATATATAATAACTGGCATGGGCACCAAAGGATATATATAACAAATGAGGATTCACATGTCAGAAAGTGCTTTATGTAGTATTTCTTCTGCGTCTGTGGATGCAGAAAAAAAACACCTTTTTGCATATACCGACAGTTGATGCAATTTAAACATGGAAAACTTCCCAATTTGGGGCTGCGTAAGAAGGTTTGGCCCGACTCTTTTTGTGTACCTATGTCAGTGCGAATTAATCTGTCTTTAAGGTTCTGAGCTCTTTTGTATGACATGAGGGGAGGAAGATGAAACTCTTCAATCCCCCCATGTCCACTTTTCAAGACATGACTCCATATATAGCTATATTTATGTATGGAGTCAGTGCTTGGGAACACCCCAGTGTATTTAAATCTAATTTCTGAAAAGTTTCTGCTAGGATTCAAAGTCCCAAGCTTGTACATTAGAGGCAAGGACATTAACCACTACACTATATAGCTACATGTTAACCTACACGGAAATATAAAATAAGTCTTCTGCTGAATAGGAATACTTACTAAATCAAAAACTAGTGACACAGTTTAATGTTCCGCTTTATAGTTGAGCGGATAGGGTCCTTGCCTCTAGTGTACAAACTAGGTAGTTCAAATCCCGGCAGGAATGTTTGAGAAAAAAAAATAAAAAATATATATATATATATATAAATATAAATAAATATATATATATATATATACACAATTTTAGCCATAATATATTTACATATATTATTTTATATTTAGAATATATAATATATTATAATATATGTAAATATATTATGGCTAAAAACATCAGTAGTATTTTCCCACATATTATGCATTCACATATATCAAAAGTATGATTTAATCTAAATAAATAAATATATATATATATATATATATATATATATATATATATTATTATTATCTTTTTTGTAATTACACATTTATTTTGTGCTATACATTTTTTACAATTACTAACAAAAAATATGAAATATATAACTTTAATCTCTATTTCTGAAATGTTTCTGCCAGGATTTGAACTCACAAGTTTGTACATCAGATGCAAGGATCTTAACCACTACACTATACAGCCACATGTTAACCTGCACAAAAATAGAAAATAAGTCTTCTGCTGAACAGGAATAGTCATTACGTCAAAAACTACTAGGAGGTTTTCTGACACAGTTTAGCATTCAGCTTTATAGCTAAGTGGATAAGGTCCTTGTGTACAAGGGGTTGGGATTTCAAATCCCGGCAGAAACTTTTCAGAAATAGATGCTAAATTACATTTAAATAAACTGACTCGAGCATCGTGCTTGAGCACACTTGGTGTTTGGCTGAACTAAAGTTCAGCCAAGCATGCTCGCTCAGCACTAGTTAATATGAAATCCAACAAAATGTTTTTATCTTTATACGTTTATGTGATATTGAAGGCAAAAAAAAAGGTACTGCATAGAAAATTCATTACAGGCTAAGCAGAAAATAATGTAACTACTTGCAATCTTCATAGGATATTGTACATGATGGTCATTGATAATTTAAATAAATTAAAAAGTCATCAATTTTAGGACATAACATTTAATAGATAAAGCCCAGAGTTTTGTCATTTCATAGGTGTCTGAACTGGAGATGTCAAAGAATTCTTAGAAAATTATAGAGAATGCTCAGTAGAACTTTATAAAATCTTGTAATACAGTACTTTGATTTTCTTCATGGAAATCACAATCATTTATCATGTCATGCTTGTTAAGGTGCGGTCGCCACCTTATTAATATATAAATGTAAGGATAAATAGTATTTGAGGAGGTATCTAAAACTATAGTCCCAAATTGCATAAGTAAATAATAGTAGAAAAAAGGTTGTCATTAAACAACCTCCTTACCCACCACCCTACTAAAATGAGGCAAGGAGAAGGGATAGAAAATAAAAAGGCCATTCAGCCAGATTATGCCTTTGGGAATGCTTTTTTAACCTTATCTGGTAACATCAAGGGTTTCAAGGCACATAAATATTGATTATTGGCTTGTTGTACAAAAAGGCTCTCAGAAGCTACTTTTAGCTAGTGTACCTCTTGGTGAGTGATCATTGACTCATAGACATGCTTCTATAATGCACTTGAAGACATTTTGCCAGTTGACATAGTTTGAGGGTGGGATCATCATTGGACTGAAAGAAGCAGGATGGTCATTTGGAGTTATTGTCAACCATCTAGGACATTCTCACAATGCTGTTAGGCGGTACTATATTAGGAACAGTAGTTATACAAGTGCACACACACTTTGTGAACAGATTCTGGATGGCCCAGACAGACCCAGTAGAGTGGATTGTTTGATCTGCCAACACGCAAAAGCAGCTCCCACTATCCAAACAAAGTTGGCACAGTTATTACACTCCCCTGTCTCTGCCTGAACTATTTCCATGCTCCTACCAGCAGGATATTTGATGTCACTGCACTCATTATGTATCCTGCCATTTACAGCCAGCCACTGCTGCCTTCATTTGAGGTGTTATTGTGAACAATATACCTGGACTACTATGGACTGAAACCATATTATCTTTATAAAAAAATCCAGGTTATGTTTAGGAAGGTCAGCTTAGAATGTGGAGGCCTTATGATGAATGCTTTCATCCTGCCATTGCTGTGAAGCGACACACTGCCCCAACTGCTAGTAATAACTCCAACTTTTCCCCAGAATAATGCTCAACCACACTGCAAGGGTTTTCCCAGGTATGTGTTAGCAAGATTACACAACACTTCCTTGGCCTACCCGGTCACCAAATTTATTGCCAATAAAGCATTTATGGGACAAGCTGGAGAAGCTAGCCTTGGAAACTTACAATCATGCAGGATTTTTCAACCCCAGCTGCATATCTGGGGGGCAAATATGCTGCAGGATACAGAACCTACATACCCAACCACTTCTCACCTTGTGTCCAGGCTAGAGGTGGCCCAATTATGTACTAGAGTCTCTTTTAAATTGTAAAATGTTGCCCAATAAACATATACTATATAATTGTTATCCAAACAAAAAGCTAAATCCAGCTCAATCTCGCAGAGGTAAAATCGATACTTTATTGACGTGGTATAAAAATACATCCTTAGGGCCTTAGGGCTCGTTCACATGAACGTTTTTTGCATTTCGTATACAGGCCATTTATTGCGTTCCGTATACGGAACCATTCATTTCTATGGGTCTGCCAAAAAAACGGCAAGTGCTCTGTGAGCATTCAGTTTCTGTATGTCCGCATTTCCGTTCCGCTACATTTTGAGTCTGTTCCTATTATTGTCCCCAAATCATGTTCCGTGGCTCCATTCAAGTCAATGGGTCCGCAAAAAAAAAAGAACACATACGGAAATGCATCCATTTGTGTTCCGTATCCGTTCCGCTTTTGCGGAACCATCTATTGAAAATGTTATGCCCAGCCCAATTTTTTCTATGCAATTACTGTATACTGTATATGCCATACGGAAAAATGAAACGGAGGAACGGAACCAAAACGGAAACACAACGGAAACAAAAAACGGAAAAACAGATCCGTAAAAAACGGCCTGCAAAACACTGAAAAAGTCATACGGTCATGTGAAAGAGGCCTTAGATTAAAGAAAAAAACTACTATATTCTACTCAGATACTTTTTTATCGGAATGGGAAGCTATTCTCTCAGATTGTTCCCTCAAGCTTATGGGATTGATTGTGCATAATGAAAGCCAGGCTCTGATCGACCTTAGAAAATAAATAAAAACAACACAGGATACCCTCGGCACATATATCAATAATCCGGACTTTATAAAACTGGACAACAAGCTGAAAGAAGATTTGCAAAAAACTGAGGATGATTTGATACACTTCAAACAGATGAAATATAACCGAGATCTACTCGACTACAAATTAAGTATATACCTGGACGGAGGTTAAAGCGAACACTCCGCGTTCTATATTAAAAAAGCTGCGCCCAAAATGGAAATATTCACAGAAGGTGTCATTTAGTTCCACTGATATGGACTCTCCGGAATCGGAATTGGATACAGCATCACCCTCTACCTCCTCCCCGACGACTAACATCTCACATAAGATGGCCACAAAAAACGACGGGCAGGTAGGAGGCATAGAAAATCGCCACTACCCGGTGCGACACAGGAAAGGAAAAATGAACTACAAGTAATCAACTTGTCTGCTTCTCTACTCTCTAGAGATTAAATTAATGTTCTCAAGAGAGGCCTAACATTCTCACCTACTTGTCATTTTGATCTGTATAAAACCATCCAGGATGTCAATAGGCTTGCTCGCAACCTTACACTGAGGCGAGATTTTGGGGATTCCCCTGAGAATGTCCCTGAAGGTCATGGAAACGGCAACCTCGTGGCAACCCAGGATATAGCAATACCCCTTAACATTGATACTAGAAAATCTAGCATGTCTATGAAATGTAGCAGCATGATTTTTATTGAAATGATGCATACTTGTAATTTACAGGAGTCCGGTACAGAGCAGGCAGACCTTGAACGGATTAATACATCCATTGGTTTTCAATACTACTAATCTGAATAATTACCCGATCCAATCAAGGTCCCCTGCACTCGATCAGTACCAGGAGTTGGTTGAAAAGGATCTGGTTATGTTGGATAATAAAATAAAATCCAGGGGTGAATGGCCGAACCAAAATATGACCAAGGGGGAGTCACAAGCGTTGTGGCAGTTAAAAGACAGGGAGGACATAATCATAAAACAGGCTGACAAGGGGGGAGCGGTGGTTTTACTTGACAGTGGAATGTACAAATCACAAATTGAGGCTATGCTCAGTGATACGAATGCATATGCTGTATTAAGAGGCAACCCGCTCTCATCCTTTCAGAAGGAAATGATGGAGCTATTGTCACTAGGATTGGAGTCAGGTTTTCTTAGTAAGAAAGAAACAGAATATATTTATATGGAGTATCCAATTATAACTGTCTTCCATGCGCTTCCAAAAACACATAAAGATGTCTTCCCTCCCCCCTTCAGACCAATAGTGGCAGGAATTGGTTCATTCACAGAGAGATTATCACAATGAGTAGACTCACTTCTTCAACCTGTAGTCCCACACATCCCAGGGTTCCTTAGAGACACTAGATCAGTAATACAGGCATTTGATAACATGGAATGGTCCGAACAATATGAATGGATCACAGCTGATGTGGTCTCTTTATATACAAACATACCACATGAGCTGACCTTTAGATCCCAGGCGTGGTTTTTGAGGACATACACTGACCTCACAATGGGACTGCAGGAATATGTAGTTATGGTGGTGGACTTCCTCCTCAGGCGCAATTTCTTCATGTTCAACAGTTAATTTTATTTACAGGTCTCTGGAGTGTCGATTGGGGCTAAGTTCTCTCCCTCCATAGCCAATATTTTTATTGCATGGTGGGAGAGGAGCTTTATCCTCATCGACACCCATCCTTTTTGGGAGCATATCAGGTGGTATGGCTGCTACATCAATGACCTGATATTTATTTGGTCTGGTGGTGTGGCGGCCATACCACCCTTTGCTCAATACCTCAATTCTTGTGTTAATGCTATCTCGTTTGTGGTGCACCATGAACCACAGGAGATTTCCTTTTTGGACTTGCGCCTGAGGGGGTACTCGGCCACTGCTACTATACACACTTCCGCCTTTAGGAAATCCCTGGCAGGCAACACTATATTGCACGGATCCTCTTGTCACCCACCACACACAGTACGCAATATACCAAAGGGTGAACTGATCAGTGCTAGACGGAACCACAAATGTGGACTACTTTATGGAGGAAGCAGGGGAAATTATGAGCAGATTGACACAAAGGGGATATTCACGTAAACATATAGATAGTTGTGTTCAGCAGACATTGGACATGGGTAGAAACCTGCTAGTTTAGCCGGCGAGGAGACAGATACAAACTGAAGCACAGGTATCATCAGACATAACCCCTCAGAGTATATTTGTAACACAATATAGCGTGGAGTTTCCTGAGATCTGTAAGATCATTAAGCAACATTTTCCGGTCCTGGCATTCGATAAACAATGGGCAAAAATAGCAGGGAGGGGGTGTAAGATGTGCCCCCACAGTAGCAACCTATGTTAGTCCAAGCCTCTTTCAGGATAGAAAGACATTGCAACCTAATTGGTTAAAGACAAAGGGCAGCTACAAATGTGGACATAACAAATGTATATGCTGTAACCATACCATGGGAGCTAGGATTTTTAAGTCCACAGCTAATAACAAGGTCTTCACAGTGAAATCTTATCTCAACTGCAATACCACTTATGCAGTATATCTAATCACATGTCGAATTTGCAGCTTACAATATGTAGGCTGCGCTATAAATTCCATCAAGGTGAGAATACGTAAGCACATCTCGGATGTGCCACATCATGGAAGCCGCGGAGTGTCTGCGGCGAGCTTGCACTTTGCGGCTTTCCATGATGGGGACACATCCGGCATGTTGATTCAAGGAATTAAGAGGGTTAAAGTACCCACGAGAGGAGGCGATCGCAGGAGAAAACTCCTGAATAGGGAATCCTTCTGGATATTTCAGTTGAGCACCCGTCACCCTGAGGGACTTAATAAAAGACTCGATTTACAGGCATTTGATAACATGGAATGGTCCGAACAATATGAATGGATCACAGCTGATGTGGTCTCTTTATATACAAACATACCACATGAGCTGACCTTTAGATCCCAGGCGTGGTTTTTGAGGACATACACTGACCTCACAATGGGACTGCAGGAATATGTAGTTATGGTGGTGGACTTCCTCCTCAGGCGCAATTTCTTCATGTTCAACAGTTAATTTTATTTACAGGTCTCTGGAGTGTCGATTGGGGCTAAGTTCTCTCCCTCCATAGCCAATATTTTTATTGCATGGTGGGAGAGGAGCTTTATCCTCATCGACACCCATCCTTTTTGGGAGCATATCAGGTGGTATGGCTGCTACATCAATGACCTGATATTTATTTGGTCTGGTGGTGTGGCGGCCATACCACCCTTTGCTCAATACCTCAATTCTTGTGTTAATGCTATCTCGTTTGTGGTGCACCATGAACCACAGGAGATTTCCTTTTTGGACTTGCGCCTGAGGGGGTACTCGGCCACTGCTACTATACACACTTCCGCCTTTAGGAAATCCCTGGCAGGCAACACTATATTGCACGGATCCTCTTGTCACCCACCACACACAGTACGCAATATACCAAAGGGTGAACTGATCAGTGCTAGACGGAACCACAAATGTGGACTACTTTATGGAGGAAGCAGGGGAAATTATGAGCAGATTGACACAAAGGGGATATTCACGTAAACATATAGATAGTTGTGTTCAGCAGACATTGGACATGGGTAGAAACCTGCTAGTTTAGCCGGCGAGGAGACAGATACAAACTGAAGCACAGGTATCATCAGACATAACCCCTCAGAGTATATTTGTAACACAATATAGCGTGGAGTTTCCTGAGATCTGTAAGATCATTAAGCAACATTTTCCGGTCCTGGCATTCGATAAACAATGGGCAAAAATAGCAGGGAGGGGGTGTAAGATGTGCCCCCACAGTAGCAACCTATGTTAGTCCAAGCCTCTTTCAGGATAGAAAGACATTGCAACCTAATTGGTTAAAGACAAAGGGCAGCTACAAATGTGGACATAACAAATGTATATGCTGTAACCATACCATGGGAGCTAGGATTTTTAAGTCCACAGCTAATAACAAGGTCTTCACAGTGAAATCTTATCTCAACTGCAATACCACTTATGCAGTATATCTAATCACATGTCGAATTTGCAGCTTACAATATGTAGGCTGCGCTATAAATTCCATCAAGGTGAGAATACGTAAGCACATCTCGGATGTGCCACATCATGGAAGCCGCGGAGTGTCTGCGGCGAGCTTGCACTTTGCGGCTTTCCATGATGGGGACACATCCGGCATGTTGATTCAAGGAATTAAGAGGGTTAAAGTACCCACGAGAGGAGGCGATCGCAGGAGAAAACTCCTGAATAGGGAATCCTTCTGGATATTTCAGTTGAGCACCCGTCACCCTGAGGGACTTAATAAAAGACTCGATTTAATCCTGCAATTGTAAGATAATAAATATGTAGAATGTTCTATCCATCTCCGATATATGGTTGAATAATGTTATGTTTTTAGCACAATGTAAACAGTTTTTTTATTTGAAGATTGACACACGTGAATGGCAGCATGGAATTTAGGTCATGTGATAACTCAATCAAAAGCACAGGTGGGAGTCCACTATACAGTACAGACCAAAAGTTTGGACACACCTTCTCATTCAAAGAGTTTTCTTTATTTTCATGACTATGAAAATTGTAGATTCACACTGAAGGCATCAAAACTATGAATTAACACATGTGGAATTATATACATAGCAAACAAGTGTGAAACAACTGAAAATATGTCATATTCTAGGTTCCTCAAAGTAGCCACCTTTTGCTTTGATTACTGCTTTGCACACTCTTGGCATTCTCTTGATGAGCTTCAAGAGGTAGTCCCCTGAAATGGTTTTCACTTCACAGGTGTTCCCTGTCAGGTTTAATAGGTGGGATTTCTTGCCTTATAAATGGGGTTGGGACCATCAGTTGCGTTGAGGAGAAGTCAGGTGGATACACAGCTGATAGTCCTACTGAATAGACTGTTAGAATTTGTATTATGGCAGGGCTATTTGACCATGAAGGAGAGTGATGGAGTGCTGCGCCAGATGACCTGGCCTCCACAGTCACCGGACCTGAACCCAATCGAGATGATTTGGGGTGAGCTTGACCGCAGAGTGAAGGCAAAAGGGCCAACAAGTGCTAAGCATCTCTGGGAACTCCTTCAAGACTGTTGGAAGACCATTTCAGGTGACTACCTCTTGAAGCTCATCAAGAGAATGCCAAGAGTGTGCAAAGCAGTAATCAAAGCAAAAGGTGGCTACTTTGAAGAACCTAGAATATGACATATTTTCAGTTGTTTCACACTTGTTTGTTATGTATATAATTCCACATGTGTTAATTCATAGTTTTGATGCCTTCATAGTCATGAAAATAAAGAAAACTCTTTGAATGAGAAGGTGTGTCCAAACTTTTGGTCTGTACTGTTTTTGCTGCACTCATTTGTATCTTACTATGTCATGAGTAAGGGCCCGAAACATGTAGACTAAGATTGTTTTTCCTGGATGTATTTTTATACCGCATCAATAAAGTATCGATTTTACCTCTGCGAGACTGAGCTGGATTTTGCTTTTCGTTTGGATTTCAAGTTACCCGCATCCAGGTGCGTTTTTTTGCGTGCTCACAGCAGAGAAGGAGCAGATGAGAGCAGCTTTTTTTCTCAACTGTTATGTGGTTACTATATAATTGTTACATTCACACATATAAAGTACATATTTCTCTCTGTATACTGTATATATAAAGAGAGAGAGAGAAATATGTACTTTATATGTGTGAATGTAACAATTACAAACCGGATTCCAAAAAAGTTGGGACACTAAACAAATTGTGAATAAAAACTGAATGCAATGATGTGGAGATGGCAAATGTCAATATTTTATTTGTAATAGAACGTAGATGACAGATCAAACGTTTAATCCGAATAAATGTATCATTTTAAAGGAAAAATACATTGATTCCAATTCACGGTGTGAACAAATCCCCAAAAAGTTGGGACAAGTAGCAATAAGAGGCTGTAAAAGTAAATTTGAGCATAACGAAGAGCTGGAAGACCAATTAACACTAATTAGGTCAATTGGCAACATTATTGGGTATAAAAAGAGCTTCTCAGAGTGGCAGTTTCTCTCAGAAGCCAAGATGGGTAGAGGATCACCAATTCCCCCAATGTTGCGCAGAAAGATAGTCGAGCAATATCAGAAAGGTGTTACCCAGCGAAAAATTGCAAAGACTTTGCATCTATCATCATCAACTGTGCATAACATCATCCGAAGATTCTGAGAATCTGGAACAATCTCTGTGCGTAAGGGTCAAGGCCGTAAAACCTGCACCACAAACAGGAATGCTACTGTAAAGGAAATCACAGAATGGGCTCAGGAATACTTCCAGAAACCATTGTCAGTGAACACAATCCACCGTGCCATCCGCCGTTGCCAGCTGAAACTCTACAGTGCAAAGAAGAAGCCATTTCTAAGCAAGATCCACAAGCTCAGGCGTTTTCACTGGGCCAGGGATCATTTAAAATGGAGTGTGGCAAAATGGAAGACTGTTCTGTGGTCAGACGAGTCACAATTCAAAGTTCTTTTTGGAAATCTGGGACGCCATGTCATCCGGACCAAAGAGGACAAGGACAACCCAAGTTGTTATCAATGCTCAGTTCAGAAGCCTGCATCTCTGATGGTATGCGGTTGCACTAGTGCGTGTGGCATGGGCAGCTTGCATGTCTGGAAGGGCACCATCAATGCAGAAAAATATATTCAGGTTCTAGAACAACATATGCTCCTATCCAGACGTCATCTCTTTCAGGGAAGACCCTGGATTTTTCAACAAGATAATGCCAGACCACATTCTGCATCAATCACAACATCATGGCTGCGTAGGAGAAGGATCCGGGTACTGAAATGGCCAATCTGCAGTCCAGATCTTTCACCTATAGAGAACATTTGGTGCATCATAAAGAGGAAGGTGCAACAAAGAAGGGCCAAGACGATTGAACAGTTAGAGGCCTGTATTAGACAAGAATGGGAGAGCATTCCTATTTCTAAACTTGAGAAACTGGTCTCCTCGGTCCCCAGACGTCTGTTGAGTGTTGTAAGAAGAAGGGGAGATGCCACACAGTGGTGAAAATGGCCTTGTCCCAACTTTTTGGGGATTTGTTGACACCATGAAATTCTGATTCAACATATTTTTCCCTTAAAATGGTACATTTTCTCAGTTTAAACTTTTGTTCCGTGATTTATGTTCTATTCTGAATAAAATATTAAAAGTTGGCACCTCCACATCATTGCATTCAGTTTTTATTCACGATTTGTATAGTGTCCCAACTTTTTTGGAATCCTGTTTGTATATAGTATTAAGAATATATACAGTACAGACCAAAAGTTTGGACACACCTTCTCATTCAAAGAGTTTTCTTTATTTTCATGACTATGAAGGCATCAAAACTATGAATTAACACATGTGGAATTATATACATAACAAACAAGTGTGAAACAACTGAAAATATGTCATATTCTAGGTTCTTCAAAGTAGCCACCTTTTGCTTTGAATACTGCTTTGCACACTCTTGGCATTCTCTTGATGAGCTTCAAGAGGTAGTGCCCTGAAATGGTCTTCCAACAGTCTTGAAGGAGTTCCCAGAGATGCTTAGCACTTGTTGGCCCTTTTGCCTTCACTCTGCGGTCCAGCTCACCCCAAACCATCTCGATTGGGTTCAGGTCTGGTGACTGTGGAGGCCATGTCATCTGGCGCAGCACCCCATCACTCTCCTTCATGGTCAAATAGCCCTTACTTTCAAAGTTTTCCCAATTTTTCGGCTGACTGACTGACCTTCATTTCTTAAAGTAATGATGGCCACTCGTTTTTCTTTACTTAGCTGCTTTTTTCTTGCCATAATACAAATTCTAACAGTCTATTCAGTAGGACTATCAGCTGTGTATCCACCTGACTTCTCCTCAACGCAACTGATGGTCCCAACCCCATTTATAAGGCAAGAAATCCCACTTATTAAACCTGACAGGGCACACCTGTAAAGTGAAAACCATTTCAGGGGACTACCTCTTGAAGCTCATCAAGAGAATGCTAAGAGTGTGCCAAGCAGTAATCAAAGCAAAAGGTGGCTACTTTGAAGAACCTAGAATATGACATATTTTCAGTTGTTTCACACTTGTTTGTTATGTATATAATTCCACATGTGTTAATTCATAGTTTTGATGCCTTCCGTGTGAATCTACAATTTCCAGTCATGAAAATAAAGAAAACTTTTTGAATGAGAAGGTGTGTCCAAACTTTTGGTCTGTACTGTATATACGCAAAGAAACGGACAGCACTCCCAGTAAAAAGTTCACAGTGGTTTATTCACTCATGTAAATACAAAGAACTGAAACGTTGCCTTACTGTACCACATTGGTGGATAAACCACTGTGAACTTTTTACTGGGAGTGCTGTCCGCTTCTTTGCGTATCACATTGGGTAAGGAGCCATACCCCTGGACATAGCACCCATTTCATTTCTTATTTATCTGTGCCACTTTTTTCCCATTATATATATATATATATATATATATATATATATATATATAAAGAGAGAGAGAGAGAGAGAGAGAGAGAGAGCAAATATACATCACTTCCATGGCAAACCTGGTAAGCCATAACTAAACTAAAGAGTAATTTGCTAAGGGCTTTGGTAAGTCCTGATGGGCATTTACGTAGTAGGGCCTTTTATTCCCTTCCTGGACAGTACAAGTTTTCTTTGTTGCACAGTCTAGCTCATTACTGGCCTATTAAGGTGCATGGTGTGCAGAGACAGAGCTGTCAGAGGAGACATAACCTGTCTAGGGAGATTTTTATTGAGGTTACTAGCCTCAAAGTGAACATTTGCTCCTGTTGTTAGGTTAACACATTAATGTAATTGTTTTCTATTGATTGCTAGCAAGCCAAATGTATAGTCAGGGAAACTTGGAAGTGTAGTTAGTGCTGAGCTGAGCAGCAATGTATTTGTGTTTTGGGACCCAAATGTAAAGGCTATACATTCATTTTGTGCATCAAAGTAAAGAACAGAAAAAGTCATGTTTGAAATTGACTTCAGTGTCATAGTCTCTGACTACATTTGATCCCATTTTGTTTACCAGTCCAGAGCTATTTCCTACAATATCTACCTGTTTTATATTGTATGGTGACATGACAATAGATATATGGAAATATATTCCTATATTTTAACAGAGCCTCAAAACGATGATGTTAATGGCAGTGCAAATGTAAAGGATCACATTGTGTGTTGGTTTCTAATGAAACTGCAAAATGCAAATACACTTTAGGTGTTTATTTGGAACAGTAGATACAAAAAAATTGAATGACATGTGTCAGCCTAAGGCCTCTTTCACACGACAGTATGTCTTTTTCAGTGTTTTGCGGTCCGTTTTAAACGGATCCGTTGTTCCGTTTTTTGTTTCCGTTGTGTTTCCGTTTCCGTTCCGTTTGTCCGTTCCGTTTTTCCGTATGGCAAATACAGTATACAGTAATTTCATAGAAAAAATTGGGCTGGGCATAACATTTTCAATAGATGGATCCGCAAAAAACGGAACGGATACGGAAGACATACGGATGCACTTCCGTATGCATTCCGTTTTTTTGCGGACCCATAGACTTTAATGGAGCCACGGAACGTGATTTGCGGCCAAATATAGGACATGTTCTATGTTAAAACGGAACGGAAAAACGGAAATACGGAAACGGAATGCATACGGAGTACATTCCGTTTTTTTTGCGGAACCATTGAAATCAATGGTTCCATATACAGACCGTATACGGACCACAAAAAACGGCCCGCAAAACGGAAAAAAAAAACGGCCGTGTGAAAGAGGCCTAACAGGGAAACAAATATCGGAAGAAATAAGGCCTCCGTCATATATGTCAGGCAAATCAGATGAGTTTCCCTCTGGCGTGGTGCAGGAAATGCCGGAGGGAAACTGAAGCTAGTTTTGTATGGGATCATTTATATTCCTCCAGCACATGATGTACAGTGCAATGCTGGATGTCAAATATTAACGGACAGAAAAATACAGCATGCTACGTTTTTCTAGCCGGCGCTATTAGTCTATAGATACAGGACCCATTCACATACAGTTGCGTCGAGCTCAAAAATCAAATCAAATAAAAATGGCCGGACACAACTGATATATGTGCACTCAGCCTAAGAAATGTAATTATGAGGCCCAGAATATCCATAGCATAGCAAAATCATGGACACAAGGCTAAAATGGCTACAACACCTAGTCACTGAGTAGGTGGACTGGTTTCTGAGCTAATGAGATAAGCTGGTGCTGCCTCCAGTGACATCTTCTTTAGAATTGAAGTTAACACACACTTTTTGGTACAGATATAATAATTATATTTGTCAGATGTACAATGAGTTCTCACACATCACAATTCATGTTGCAATATACGGCATGAAAGGGCTTGAAATTGCATTCTAGTTAGAAGCAGTATTTAGGCGAGGTACAGCACGATTAGAAAAGATGTCAAATTGATTTCCTGGCTTTTAAGTCCCTGTGTCATTTCTTCTGCTTGGTCCGATTTTGATGCTATTTGCTGTGCAGGCAAATGACTACAACTCCACCGGACGCCCAATGCTTAATTGATCCTTTTCATCTTTCAAACTCTTAGAATAGCACGAGATTTTTCATCACTGGATTCCCCGGAAAACATCCGTAGCTATAATGCGTGGGGCGTGTCACTCACTAAAAGTTGAAAAGCCTGCTAAAGACCAAGTATCAGCGCGTGATTTCCTATAACCAGAAAGGATTTAAATCTGAAACTTTAAAAACCAATTCATTTATTTTTGGAAATAATGAAATTAATTTTAGCTCAGACAATGCCAAACGTGTGAGCTGTTGCAAAAGCCAGGACCCCCTAGAACATTAAGGATTACCATTTTTTGGGACAAAAACAGATCTTTTAACCACAATCAAAATACTTGCAGACAAGTAAGCGCCCACATCATTCAGTTCCGGCAGCGTGCCTGAGAATTCAAGAGCTTTGGAATCTAAGCAAACACTTTCCTAGAGATTAAAAAGCAAAGCCAATATGATTTGCATAAGACTCAGTTTAATTAATGGAAAAGGGCTGTCTACGTGTCCATATACTAAAGGATTGGAGAATTTGGATGTCACTGTGATCCTGCTTAGGCAGTAGCACAGAGTGTCACCGAAATGAATTGGTTTGGATCCAATGCTCGTCCTGAGGGAGGATCTCAGCAGTATTTGCTCTACAGTGTCAAGCAGGCTAAGTATGATGAGATTATATGTGTGCCTTGTTTGCCTGGGTAAAGAAAGTGACATTTGTGCTTGGAGAAACAAACGAAAAATTTGGTTATAGGATAAAGTATTGTATTTAAGGCCGTATTGAGTTAATAGAGTGGCATTGCTTATTTGCAACCTAGAAAAATAATCTTCTGGGTGTGAAATGCCTGTGAATTACATGGATAGCAGATTGATTTCAATGGGCAAAATGCAATGTTTCATGTTCCCTATGGCGTTGCTGCAGAGAGACTGAACACTGGCTGCCAGGTTTTCCTGCAGGCTATAAATGTTCATAATGGGAAAATCTGTGGACAGCTTATTTTGGAAGACCTTTTTAACCACTTACCCGGTGATTTTCCATTTTTGTTTTTTACTCCTCCTTTTCTATAGAGATAACCTTTTTTTAATTGACTTATTACATAGCTACATGGAGGGCACACAGTTTTATAGGTTTTGTTTTACAGTGTTGACTTTGTAGTAAAAGTGACCCATGGCCTTCATTCTCTGGGTCTGTACAATTATAACAATACCACATTTATATAGTTCTTCTTGTGTTTTAATACTTAAAAAAAAAAAAAAATGTGATTATTTTTTTTTCGTCGCTACAATTTGACCCTCATGATATTTTTTATAGTTATGTCTATGGAGCTGTATAAAAGCAAATTTTTTGGAGGATGTTCTGTACTTTTTAATGATACCATTTTGGGTTGTGTATGACTGTATGATCACTTCAAATTTTTTAGGGAGAGAGAAAAAAATGGTAAATTTGCAATTTTGATTTTCTTTTCTATTGTGCCTTTCCCTGTATGGGATAAATTTTTCAATATTTTACTATTGTGAGCATTTTCATATATGGAAATGTCTATGATTCTTATATTTTATTGTTCATTTTTATTTTAATATTTGGAGAAAGGTTGGGGGGGATTTGAATATATATATATATATATATATATATATATATAAAAAAAAGGAAGAAGGCGGCGGCACTGGAAACAAGCAAAAATGGGTGCTATGTCCAGGGATATTGCTGCTTACCCCAGATGAACAAGAACGAAGAAAGGAGAGCACTCCAAGTAAAAATATGATGGTCTTTAATCACCCATGTAGATGGCAACGTTTCAGCTCCAAACAAGAGCCTTTCTCAAGGCTTGAGAAAGGCTCTTGTTTGGAGCTGAAACGTTGCCATCTACATGGGTGATTAAAGACCATCATATTTTTACTTGGAGTGCTGTCCTTTCTTCGTTCTTATATATATATATATATATATATATATATTTAAAACTGAGTTTCTGTCTGTCTATATGTCTGTCTGTCTGGACGCTCTTTATGTGCGACCAAACGACTGGATCGATCTTCACCAAATTTGGCACACAGGTACATCAGGTGTCCGGGAAGGTTTTTAGACCTGTATATACAGGGGTGCAAATCCTGCACTTGTGGCCCGTTGCTAATGGCGATCCCAAGCAAAAAATGCATACAGTGGAGGATGCCACACAGGATGTTTATTGTAGTACTTGTGGTCCGCTGCGGGCATCCTCCACTGTATGAATTTTTTCTGGGGATCGCCATTAGCAACGGGCCACAAGTGCAGGATTTGCTCCGCTGTATATATATACACAACTGCATATGGGGTTGAGCATTTCCTGCCTGTTTAACACCATGCCATTTTTTTTCAGTTTGTATATAGAGATGCCTGGAGGTGTATAAACTCCAATTTAAATGTGCCTGCTTTCCATCTACAGGCCACATTTAGGTGCACCTGCGAGGCCTGGGCCACATCAGCCAGTCTTGAGTGGGACTCGCAGACACCTCCGTCCTCCCATTGATGGCATGGTAGATGCTGGAGTTAACTGGTGAGTTGTCAGTGAGTCGGACTTCACGCTCCTGTAATTTGCCCACTGGCCCCTGGTATTGCCCATATGGCTCAGGTAGGTGAGTGTTAGGACCCGAACTACTTGAGAAACCTTGTCGCGGTGCTCGGGCTCAGACATGTCCTCCATAGTAGGGCACGTTGGCTAATCTTTCAATTTTAACATCAGTTGGCGGGTTTAGTAAGACCGCAGAGTGCACCTATCTTTGCAAATATTATTATATTGTTAAATTGGTTATCACATCCACATAATTGCTATCTTGTGTAGTATGTTTATTGTGGTAGTTGTGGTCTGCTGCGTGCATCCTCCATTGTATGCATTTTTGCTGGGGATCGTCATTAGCAACGGCCACAAGTGCAGGATTTTCTCCCCTGTATATGCATGCACAACTGCATATGGGTTTGAGCACTTCCTGCCTGTTTAACACCATGCCATTTTTTCAATTTTAACAACCAGGCAAAGTATTACTATCCTGCATTAAGATTTATCCTGGTAAAAGTACTACTCACTCCTTTGAAGAAACAAACACATAATAGTTCCATAATATAACACTCACAAATGTTTTTAATAAAATAATTCTTATGGAAAGAGTTCTGTCCTTAACATTGCATTTACAATGGTGTCTCCTCATGTGACAAAGAAATATTTCAGCTTCCATAGGTACAAAGGTCAAGTGGATAAACTGCTGCCTATGTACTTCCTGTAGCTACGCTCCTGGTAAGGTTAAAGATAAATACTACATATTTTCCTTAATAAAGTAGATATAGTAGTTAATGCAATATATCTAATGTGTATGGAGGCACTTATTCTGCAATGTTTATTGTTGGGGAACACAATCATACATTTATGTGTAGGTGGTCTATAAAGTATGCCTGGCATGTGCCTACCCCCCTTCTCGGCCTGTGGCGATACACAAACATTTGATCACTGGCTTTATACTTTTAGAAGTATAATTAATTGAAGTCCTGATAAAAAAGAGAAATTATTTTAGACTCCACTATTTTGCCTCTAGGAGTGGACGCTAGTTCCAACCCTTATTTATTTAAACATATCATTCACAACTCATACAGCATATTAAATTGAGTCCACAGAGATGGTTCTCTCAACAGAGGAAGAATAGAATGCATATATGTGCATGTGTTCAATTAGATATTGTCTGTATTATTCATTTTTTTTGCATTATACAGATGTTTCCTCCTTACCTTTAGCACAAGATCTCCAGGTGACTAGCGAAGGTGACAAATGTTCAACTTTGAAGTGAAAAATAATATTTTGCCTTACTCTGTGGGGCTTTGTGAATAATGTAAAATTGTCTATTTTTTTTTCAAAACTGGTTATCTTGCACCACTCATCTTGAGATATTTTCAACCAAGAAGAAACCATCTTGGTGTATTTCAAGCCAAGATAAATGGTAAGGAAGGATATATCTGTGGTGGCTCACATAATATGGATTTGCCACTCAGTAGTTGTATAATGAAATACAACCTTGGGTTAATAATAAGAAAAATACATTCTCTCTCTTCTAAAAGTGAAATCGTTCCAACAAAATGATTAATTTTGAAAGGATGAACAAGCAGTGGTTTAAAATGAGTAGCCATTTTGGCTTTATGTTTACGGCTCTGTCTTGTCTGAAAAAGTGAGGCTTAATTTGTTCCATTTTTATAACTCTCTGATCTTGTGAGGTGCAGCACAAGGAATGAACCTTTGTGCATTATTAATGTGCTTATCTGCCTAGCTGCAGAAACATTAGCGTGTTTCACCCAGGAAGCTGCACTGAAACATTCAGCCCTGGCTCCAATGTATTGAAGTAAATAATAATTAGACATATTCATTGTTTCTTTGCAAGGAAACTGCTTTATTAAAAAGCCTAAATTATGCAATTAATTAAACTCAGATAATATATTTTTCTGACAAAGTAATACAAAGAAAAATATCCCCTAAAGATTGTTCTAATAACCTTGGTATATACTAGCTTACTTCATAAGAAAACTGAGTTACCATAGATATATGATACAATGGTCTTAATACATCATGTCTTGTTTAGCAACTACATGACTCATCTACACTGTGAAGGATTTTATGAGTCGGATGGACAGTAATAAAGTGTCACATATTTCCGTGGGTTGTGTTTGTTACTGCAACTCAATTTAAGTGAGTACATCTAAGCAGTATGATCATGCACACAATCTTTGAAGAACCTAACTCAAACTCCATCTTTTGCCAGTAGTATACATGGCCTCTTCTGCAGCAGTCCTGGGAACTAGAGGAAGGAGTATGAAGACATTATCCTTCTCTCTCCTATCAGTAATCAGCCCCAATGGATTGTTTCCTTTTCATTACAATTTATATACAAATAAGTAACAATAATAAAGAGTCACATAAAGGGGAACATTTAGACCGCTGTTGGTAAAAGGAGCACATCTTTTATAGTTTATATTTTGAGTGTAAATTTTTGTATATGTATTAAGCAGTGGTGTCCCCTCCCTTTTCCACTAAGCTCTGTCAACTTAAAAAAAAAAATTCCTGCACAAAAATGTGTGACTTTTGTTAATATAGTGCACTAGATTTACTGTAGCCAGGTTTTATATACAGTATTAAGTGAGACTATGCTTACTGTTTGAAATGGAAAGTGCACAAGATTATGCTTATTATTCCAGTCTCTCCCCATTATTCACCATCCTGAGCCTTGGTCTAAGGCCTCATGCACACGACCATGCAGTTTTTTGCGGTCCGCAAACCACGGATACGCAAAAAAACGGAAGCCGCATGTGTGCCTTCCGCAATCTGCGGAACGGAAGGGGCGGCCCATTGTAGACATGCCTATTCTTGTCCGCATCACGGACAAGAATAGGACATGCTATATTTTTTTTGCGGGGAACAGAGCAAAGGATGCGGACAGCACACGGAGTGCTGTCGGCATATTTTGCGGCCCCATTGAAGTGAATGGGTATGCATCCGAGCCGCAATAACTGCGGCTTGGATGCAGACCACAACTACGGTCGTGTGCATGAGGCCTAATGCTGGATCTATAGTATTTTGTTATAATACTATATGCTGCAGTGAACAGCATCACAATTAGATTTTTTTTTCAAGAGATGCAACAAGATACAACCATTAATTTTCACTTTTCCTATGGGCCTCTCTATCTTAGGAGAAACTGATTGAATGGACTGTACCACAGACTAAAGTTCACATACATTCTTGGTCTGATGGAGGTCCCAAATAAGAGAGATTTTTCATAAGTACTGAATGCCACAATAGGATACTGTATTTGTAAATGGAGCTTCTTAACCAGAAAATCTTCTCAAAGAGGTAAAATTGTAAAGTACTATATTTGAAAGACTATATTTAAAATAAAACAATAATATAAAGTCTAAAACAATTCTGCGGTATATGGTAAGTTTTGATATGAAGAAGGCTAGAATTTGGTCATTTGCCAAGATATAACGGGACTGGTGTCTCACAACAGCAGCTAAGCTAACTGATCGATCCTGATCAAATAAACAAAGGGGGGAATTATTATTGACTATGCTCAAGATCTGTGATGAAAAAAGTTGCAACAAAATTTTGTAACTTTTTCAGAAAGTGAACTTGGATGGGTGGCAGTGGTAAAGTCTCCAGTGGTTTGGTTTTTCAATAGCTCTTCTTTAATATTTAACAGCAGTAGTTGGAGTGGATTTGCATTTTTGGCATATGGACAGGAAAAGATATGACATATTTATTTATAGGAATAAGCCTATTAATAATTCTTACTCCAGTACATTTGGAGTAAGATAGCAAGTAAGATGGAGCAAGCTAACATATAAGACATTGGTCTTGATAAATTCCCCCCAAACTGTCTAAATCTTCAATATTTCTCCAGCACCAATACTTGCAGAGATTGAAAGCATCTTTTTTTGCAAGGAACATTAAAAAAATTAAAATAAAAATTAGCTTATAGAGTATATTGCAAATGAACAAAAATACTGAAATGTTAGATTTTTAGAAATAAACATCAGATATCACTAAATAAAAAGAATCAGAGTGGTTTCATGTAGACTTGCACTTTAAGGTCTTATTCGTCTGTGACAAGACAGCCATTGTTTTTTGTTTTTTTTATAATTGGTCCTTATGTGTGTTGTTTGCTCTCCGTGTGGACCACCCTGCAATCCAGCAGTGGTGGCTATACTTGCATACTATAAGAAAAAGTGCTGCCCTCTCTGCTGGCAGGGTCTATGGGAGTGCACATAGGATGGTGCTTTTCCTGTAGGGTGCAAGCATTGCCACTGCTGTTGGATTGGAGAAAGGCCGTAACCACGGAAATAAGAAGTATATAATGTGATGGAAAAATGAATCCAGCCAGCAAAGGAGGCAATATGGACAATCACAATACATTAGGAAGTGTCTTGTATTAACTTTCTCTACATGATAAATGTAATTTGCTGAAGTGAGACAACTTCTTTAAGTGTACAATGGTTTTGTGCTCGTCCTGCACAATCCCACCAGGTGAGAGCATCACCATAGGTTATTATACGTTGGTTTGCCAAACATACACTGTACACTATATAAAGTGCAGTGCTCTCTGGATTCTTTTTTCTTAATCCACTTCATATATTTAGATTTAAATCCTAGACTTCTGAATACCTCCAGCTATCATTAAGGGGAGTTCTGGAGCACACAGTAAACTCTTAAATGGAGTCTGTCAGCAGTTTTGACCATGCTAAACTTCTAAAAGCATTTTGAAGGGGCTGTGTTGACTGGTACAAACATTGCATATGTTGTGTAGCCTTTCCGATATAGAGTAGTGGAAATATTGTTTTATTCTGCCAAATGCAAGTGCCCTGGATGGAGCTTCATTTTGACGTGAAATGTTTATTCATCCTGCTCTCCTTAGCCCTTTCCTAGTGCTTCTCAGCAGTTTAGCATAGTCAAAAATGGTGACAGACTCCTTTTAAGCTCCCCTTAATGGTGGTTGCAAGAAACCAGAATTTCAGCATTTAAAGGGTTGTTCCACCATAACAACTTGTCACATAGCTTAAGGATATTTAATAAGTTTCTGATTAGTGGAGGTATGAGTACTGGGAATAGGGGTCTGATTCCCCAAAGTGAATTGAGTGACAGACATGCTCTATGGGATTGTGAAAGCATGTTGGCAGTAGTGATGAGTAGTGAAGTCATGATTCCTCCCTGCTTAAGTTGCTTGTGTGCCAATGACTCATTGGCACACAAGCAAGAATCAAGGAGGAATCATGTGTTCAGGTGGAAAAAATGACGAATATTCGATATAATGAATATATAGCACTATATTCTAAATATTCGCAAATTCTCGAAGTGGCGATATTCGCGAGAAAAATTCACTTTTCGAATATTTGTGCTCAACACTAGTTGGCAAGCAGCAGCATCCTTGCAGAAGATGATGGTCGGCAGTAGTGTTTAGCGCGAATATTCTAATCACAAATTTTAATCGCGAATTTCAGTACTTCGAGAATTTGCTAAATTCAAGAATATAGTGCTATATCTTCGTAATTGCAAATATTCTATATATTTTTTATCACTAGATAAAGCTATATTTTTTCACTTATTATTTATAGCTTCTATTTATCCTTATTATGCTATTTATTATCCATATATTTTTTTTTTACATAATTATTATTTAACCTATCATTAATAATTTATTTTTATAGATGCCATATTATATATTTTTAAATAAATCATTACCTATAACATACAATAGACAACACGTAACAGACAATCACACAAAGGCTGTATGCCAAAAGCCAGGTATGTGCAAGCCAAATCTATCCATGAGACAGTCAGCATACCCTACAATGGCTGCCTTGTGTACAATGAGACATTCAAGACCAGCTCTCATATGACTGGTTTTTGGTGCCAGACGGGCCGGTCTGAGTATTTCACAATCTGCTCAGTTACTGGGATTTTCACGCACAACCATTTCTAGGGTTTACAAAGAATGGTGTGAAAAGGGAAAAACGCCTTGTGGATGCTAGAGGTCAGAGGAGAATGGGCCAACTGATTGAAGCTGATAGAACAACAACGTTGACTGAAATAACCACTCGTTACAACCGAGGTATGCAGCAAAGCATTTGTGAAGCCACAACACACACAACCTTGAGGCGGATGGGCTACAACAGCAGAAGACCCCACCGGGTACCACTCATCTCCAATACAAATAGGAAAAAGAGGCTACAATTTGCACGAGCTCACCAAAATTGGACTGTTGAAGACTGGAAAAATGTTGCCTGGTCTGATGAGTCTCGATTTCTGTTGAGACATTCAAATGGTAGAGTCCGAAATTTGGCGTAAACAGAATGAGAACATGTATCCATCCTCTGATGGCTACTTCCAGCAGAATAATGCACCATGTCACAAAGCTCGAATCATTTCAAATTGGTTTCTTGAACATGTCGATGAGTTCACTGTACTAAAATGGCCCCCACAGTCACCAGATCTCAACCCAATAGAGCATCTTTGGGATGTGGTGGACCGGGAGCTTTGTGCCCTGGATGTGCATCCCTCAAATCTCCATCAACTGCAAGATGCTATCCTATCAATATGGGCCAACATTTCTAAAGAATGCTATCAGCACCTTGTTGAATCAATGCCACGTAGAATTAAGGCAGTTCTGATGGCAAAAGGGGGTCCAACACCGTATTAGTATGGTGTTCCTAATAATTCTTTAGGTGAGTGTATATATATATATATATATATATATATATATATTTATTTATTTATTTATTTATTTTTTTTTTTTTTTTCTTTTTTTTTGGATGCCAGCTAACTCTTCTCTCACTGCTTAGGAGGACTGCATAAAAAAATTTAAGTTTTCTAATTGTCCTAACGTTTATATTCATTAACCTTTCTATACTGTTTTGTCATGTGAACTCATTTGCATAAACATGGGCATAAGACATGCAAATAGTGTTTTAGCTAAAGAACAAGGCAGATTCTGCTAATTTGCATGTCTTTCCCATATGCCCATGTTTGTGTAAATTATTTTATATGACAAAACAGTATAGAAAGGTTTTTGAATATACTGTAAATGTTAGGACAATTAGAAAACTGAACATTTTTATGCAGCCCTCCTAAGCAGTGAGAGAAGAGTTAGCTGACATCCAAAAAAAAAAAGTATTTTTTTTTTCACCGTAATCATAATAATCTAGGTGTGCAGGTCCCCCAAGCCATCCAACAAGAGTCAATCATCTTTGAGGCTCACTGGCTCTCAGTCAGATGAGAGCTGGTCTTGACTCTCTCATTGCACACAAGGGTACCATTATAAAGTATGCTGACTACCTGTTTCATGGATAGATTGTTGGTTTGCACATACCTAACTTCTGGTATTTAGCCTTTGTGTGATTGTTCGTTATAATTAATGAAATTGTGCATGCTATATGTGCATATTATGTTACTGATTTTTGCAATTGCAAATTTATTTCCAATATTCAGCTAAAAATTTGTGAAATATTGTGAATTCAAATATTGCCTATGCTGCTCATCACTAGTTGGAAGGTCACAGCCGTGGCATTATGGTGGCGGTGGAATGAGGAAGATGGCTGCAGCAGCAGCCATATAGAGCATGATGGTTGGAAAGTGGCGTAAGTGGCACGATACAGGCCACAGCATGCAGCAGTACAGAACATGAGAACGTGATGGTAGGAAGACAGATAGCAACAGTTGCAAGATGGGGCACTGGCAGCAAGGTGAGATCTATTCATGGGAATCAGCCTGAGGAGTGAGAAAATGTCATTATTGATGCAGTAATTATGTTCATATGCTGCCTAATAAAATTGCACCCTGCCCACCAAAAATTTTAATTTGAACTGTGTGGAAACTGAATACACGTAAATGGATGATTAAGGCATTAGTAGCATGGTGCAGGCCGGAGTATGCAACTATACAGAATGCGATGGTAGGCAGACTGATAGCAACAGTAGCAAAATGGGGCACCACCAGCAAGGTGATGTAATCATAAGTATCAGCCTTAGGCTACTTTCACACTTGCGTTCGGAGCGGATCCGTCTGTGCAGACACCAGACGGACCTGCTCCGAACGCAAGTGTGAAAGTAGCCTAAGGCTGATACTTATGATTACATCACCTTGCTGGTGGTGCCCCATTTTGCTACTGTTGCTCCTATAATGCAAACGCTTGCATCCGTTCAGAACGGATCCGTCTGCATAACTGTTTTTTTCAGATCAGATTTTTCACTTCGTGAAAACTCAGATCCGACAGTATATTCTAACACAGAGGCGTTCCCATGGTGATGGGGACGCTTCAAGTTAGAATATACTAAAAGAACTGTGTACATGACTGCCCCCTGCTGCCTGGCAGCACCCGATCATGGCCCCCTGTAAGAGATCGGGTGCTGCCAGGCAGCAGGGGGCAGACCCCCCCTCCCTCCCCTGTATTTATCTCATTGGTGGCCAGTGCGGCCCCCCCTCCCTCCCCTGTATTTAACTCATTGGTGGCCAGTGCGGCCCCCCCCTCCCTCCCCTGTATTTAACTCATTGGTGGCCAGTGCGGCCCCCCTCCCTCCCCTGTATTTAACTCATTGGTGGCCAGTGCGGCCCCCCTCCCTCCCTCCCTCCCCTGTATTTAACTCATTGGTGGCCAGTGCGGCCGGCCCCCCCTCCCTCTCTCCCCTGTATTTAACTCATTGGTGGCCAGTGAGGCCGCCCCCCCTCCCTCCTCCAAGCGGAACCCCGAACGCAAGTGTGAAAGTAGCCTTAGTTATGATAAAATGCAAATATTGATACAGTAATCATGCACATATGCTACCTCATAAAATTGAAACCCCCCCAGAATTTTTTATTTATTTAAACTGTGTGGAAACTGAATACAGTGGTCCCTCAAGTTACAATATTAATTGATTCCATGACGGCCATTGAATGTTGAAACCATCGTAAGTTGAGTAATCGGTTCCAAAGCCCCAAAATGTCATCCAAAATGAGAGAAAATGAAGATTTAAGAAAAATAAGCAGATAACTAAGGCAGATAAAACAATTCCTTATATATATCAGGCAGGAATAGCTGATAACTAGCAACTAATACAACAATTTTATCAGAGAAGTGACCTTGATTGGTTGGATCTGAGTCTGAAGCATTGTATGTTGGGTCTAGTTTCAACTTACGATGGGTCAGAAAAGACCATTGTATGTTGAAAATATTGTATCCTGAGGCCATTGTATCTTGAGGGATCACTATATAGGTAAACAGATAATTCAGGCTTGATGCTCAATTTCACCTTAATACACACAGATAGATTGCTGCCACACCTTGGGTATTGCCTCAGTAATCACGTATATATACTTCTTAAATAAATTGAACCCCATAAAAAAGGAATGGGGGGGTGAAAGTATTTTTTTGCAGTTAGCTACTTTTGAGGTCTGTAGTGTAGCACCTGCACTACTGATAGCAGGTATAGCCAGCCATAGCTCCTGTCTTCTCTCTCTCTCTCTCTGTCAGCTGCCCTGCTTGTCTGCCCTGCGTGTCCCTATTCTACATAACACAAACATTATTTTCTTTGGAATCCTAGCCTTTCCCTTCACTCTCCCAGCCAATAAGCTTGATTGATTTTTGACTGTCCCTGATTTCTGACTCTATCTAACTCCCTAAGATTTTTTTCCTGCCAGACACTGTAACACTCAACCACCCTCATTCACAGCCCAGCACAGAATGGTGTTCTGCCCGTTCTGCTAGGGTGCCCTCCTGCCTGCTGCAGCATTGCCAGCCTGGGAGCCAACCAGGGCAAGCCCTCCCCCCATTTTCCTCTCAGGGTCATGTGAGAACCCTTTATCTTCCTCCCTAGGGGTTTTTCCTGTCGACATGTACACTTAAATGGTGCTACATGCCATTTTAGTGGATTCGTCTGAAACAAACCTGAAATTATTCGAGTTTGTCTGCCGTCTGAAAAATAGCAAAGTTCAGACTGAACCCGGTTCGGTCCAAACTGGTTTGCTCATCCTGAGGTTGTTCTAATTGGACCTCACTGATTAGATGTTTTTAACCTACAGATGTAGCTGAGCTAAACTTTATTGTTAATGCGTTAAAAGGGTGTTCCCTTCTGAGACAATGGGGGCATATCGCCTACACAGTTTTTGTCACAAAATAACCAATATAACACTGCTCCATGTGTTATCAGGTATTGTATCTTGTGGATAGGTGACACGTTGTTATTGTGGGAAAGCCTGTGTACATACATTTAATTGGAAATATGGAGCTTCTTATTTTTTTTTTATTGAGCTTCCATTGTAACAAAGATATGCTGAACATTATTTAGCACATAATATTGGGCTAATTAATGCCTGATTAAACGAAACATTCAAGAAAACACACTTTTGTTCGCTACAAAGTTTAAAGCTACAGTATCATAGTACATACTGTTCTTTCATCACCCTATGTAGCTTAAAGAATAACTATTGTTTTTGATGAAATATTTATTCAGTAATTGCCAACATGCAAAAAAAAAAAAAGTGAAAAGGAGGACAAATTGTGCCCCATATCTTGTCAATCTGGAACAATCTGGTGACTCTACCTACTGAATTGATTCAATGGTATCCTGCTGCTTGGCAGAACACATCTATGCTTCAAGGAACATTCAGGAGATATACACGGGAGACTGCAAATTCTGTCAGCGGAAAGAGGCTGAAAGGCAGAAAGAGGTTCAGTCTTACAAGAAACTCACCTGGAGCCCTCCACTTATTCTGACTGATTCACTTTTGACATGTTTAACATAAAACGTAGGGAAGCTGAAATGTCATTTTCAAAAAGGAAACAAAATATTAAAATAGCTAAAAAATATATAAAAGCATTTAAATTGTTGAACTGCTAATTCAATAAAAAAAATCCATGAATCTGAATATGTAAATGAAATCCATCGACATATTTCTATATAAGATTATTCTGCAATTCATAAACCTATCTTTGCTAATACAAAGTTAATTGGGGTTGTTCTACCATAAGAACTCATCACCTATGCCCATATGTGCATTTTGACACATATTAAAAGGGTTGTTCCACAAAAAAAAAAAAAATATATAATATTCTATATTTTTCAAACTAGCCTCTGGATCTTAATACATTTGTAACTGCATGTAATTCGAAATTTTTCGTAAGGCCACTGAGTTATTCAATAAAATGTATCTGTATATTGCCACCTGCTTTGTTTTTTCTTATTTCTTTGTCCAGCTCACTGAAATGGCCGCACATGCTCAGTTTCATCCTTTATCTACCTCCTGAGCTGTGATAGGGAGAGCATGGACACGCCCCCTTAACTACAGCAGATAAGACACTCCCCTTGAGCTGCCAGCTTGATATAAATTTAGTAGAGCAATAAATGTGGAGCTCTCTGGATCTATGTGAGGTACAGGGCTGGTAATAGCTTTGTTAGAAAGAGATTGTCATGTTCTCATAAGATGTAATGGTTGTGGAAGGTCTGACGACACTTTAGGCTACTTTTACATTAGCGTTTCTTGCGGATCCGTTACAATAATACAACTGCATGCATCCATCATGAACAGATCCGGCTGTATTATGTCTTCTATAGCCATTACGGATCCGTCATGAACACCATTGAAAGTCAATGGGGGACGGATCTGTTTTCTATTGTGTCAGAGAAAACTAATCCGTACCCATTGACTTACATTGTGTCTTGCTCCACACCACATTGAGGACAGGAAAACACAAAAGTCAGCGTTTTGGTGTCCGCCTCCAGAGCGTAATGGTGACTGAACGGAGACAAACTGATGCATTCTGAGCTGATCCTTTTCCATCCAGAATGCATTAGGGCAAAACTGATTAGTTTTGGACCGCTTCTAAGAGCCCATGAAGAATCTCAGAAACGGAAAGCCAAAACGCTAATGTGAAAGTAGCCTTATTTATGTCATAAGCCCTCCTACTCAACTTGTGGATAGAAAATAATCACCACCAAGTTAGCATAACCTGGAGGTGTGTGCTACAGCTTATAACAGGTATTGCAGTTCACCACTCTGAGTTGATGTGGAGACTAGGACAATTGTCCAACAATAACTTAATCATTCTTCTTTTACTCATCTTTCTATCTCAAAAACCTTAGTCTATGGTCTTACGAACACATCATCAGTTGGGTCAGTGAAGTGGCATTCGGGACTGTAGGGAATCTATATGACGCTGCCTGGTGCTCTGTATGGTGCAGTATGATAGAGATGTCCTTCTCTAATACTGAATTTCTATACAACCTGGAAATGTACTGTTGAACCAGGCACTATGCCTTGTTGTACTAGATCAGGTGAAGGCAATGATAAATTTCACTTAGTGATCCATTGCTTTATTCAGGAGAAAAGTTCAATCCATATACAAATGAGCAGTTTACGTGCACAGGATGGGCCCAAGCCACCCTGGGTGCCCGTACTAATCCTGCTTCCTCTGCCAGTCCCCTCTCCACTTCTTGTTTGATAGGACCAGGTTTTTGCGTTGTGATCTTGCCTGGCCCTATCAAGTAGAAAGCAGAAGCAGCAGCTGGCAGATGAAACAGGAGTAGCAAGGGTGCACAGAATGATTTGGGTCCACCCTCAGTGCACTTAACTGCTCATTTCCATACAAATTACAAGTAGTTTCTCCAGAATGAAGCATAGACCGCTAAGTGAAAAGTATTGTTACATTCAGCTGAGCTAGCGTTATAAGTCATTGTATCTGGTTATCAGTGAATTTCCTGGTGACAAAGGCAGAAGTAGGACCCCATAGATATCTACGGGTGCCCTATTCATGCTCTGTTCAACTCATAGGTCGCATAAAGCCATAATACACCTAAGGGCATGATGTCTTCCTGTATCCAGTAACAATAGGCCCATGATTATAGACTGCTTGAGTGAAGTTTTTATGATAAGAAATGTTGTATTTCCTTTTAGAGCATATTTGGCACTGTTAATGAACTTGATGTGTCCCAGACACTGTCCTGCTTGGAAGGTAATGTGCAGAGATGATGAAATCTGTTTTAACACATATCCTGCACTGCTTCCATCTCCTGTGAATTTGATGTGATCTTTCTTTGACCCTTTAAAAGAACATCCATACTCAAAATCATGCTTTCAGCACCAGGAACATTAAAAACCTTTTTTGTGTTATGAGTACCCTAGAGATCTCGTGAAGGTTTGAAGATGGAATACAATCAGTTTTCCAGGTCTGGACAAAGCACACTAAAATCACTTTAGTCTAGAGGAACTGAATTCATATTTAACCCCTTGCATCTGTAACACTACACCATATTATCACGTACCTGCACATCATGGGAAATGTCCAGTTCCCACATCCTGGCATGCATGTTTCTGATGGTGATCACACGGAGCAAAAAAGCTTTGCCCTGATGATCAACTGCCCGAGGATGGCATGATTAACACCCGCCCTGCAGTACTAATGACTGGGATCAGAGAAATCTCTGATAGAGCCATATAATGTTGGAGCAAGGCTAATATACTTCTGCTAACAGAATTTTTCTATCTAATGATGAAACACTGTTGCAGTGAGCCTTTTCCGATGCCTTCAATATCCAATGGTAGAATACAATCTGCTGTCTCCATAAAGGTAAAGCAGACACATGGAGTTGTAAACCAACAACAGTGGGCTGAAGGGAGGTCATGAAGACTTTGATGATGAATCTTGTGTTATCTGCCTCCAGCTTTCATTGTAATCCTGCCCTCTGAAGGTAATGAAAAACTTGCTGCCTATTAATTTTAAGATAATTTTGTTTATATCAATAGTTACACTTGTAATGGTGGCCAAATAACTTTAAAGAGCTGAAAAGATTATTATAAATACTTGACAAAAGAGGGAAACTCAAGAATTTATATTGATTAGTTATATAATTTAACCTCTTAGTGGCCATCCATAGGGCTTTTTACTGCGGTCACTAGGGGGCCTAGTCTAAGTTCTGCACAGGGCTCTGCTCTCAGATGGGCACTCCTGCTGGTCCGAGTCTTTTAACCCCTTATATGCTGCAGGCAACAGAGCCCGATGCATGTAAACGGTTACAGAGGCATCCTACAAATGAGATTGTGGGGTGCCGATCTCAGTGCAGGCAAGCCAGGGTCTAATAAAGGTCCAAGGCCTGCCTCCAGTGTTTGCCAGAAGATTTTGCCTTTCTGGCACAGCCTGCAAGTGAATCGCATTGAGAAAAATGCAATGTAATTTAGAAGTGATCAAAAGATCACCTATTAGTCACCTTATGGGACTATTAAATGGTTAAACAAAGTAAAAATATTAATACAAAAATTCCAAGTAAAAAAAAAAAATATATATACCTTTTTTTTTCATAAAAAAAAAAAAAAAAAAAAGCATAATGACCTGCCCTACTGAATTATTATGTAATTTATTCCATATGCTTATTCGCCACAAGCAAATAAATAAAAAAAGTGTTATGTACCCCATAATGATACCAATAAAAACTATAAGCCATCCTGCAAAAATCAAGTCCTCACACAGGATAATAAAATAAAAAGTGTATGGGTCTTGACGTGACAAATTAAAATAATTTTCTTCTTTTAAAATAAAGGGGCTTTATTGTGCAAAAGGAGTAAACGTAAAATAAAAAAAAGTATGTATTTGGCATCGCTTTATTCACACTGACCCATAGAATAAAGTTATGATGTTATGTAAGCCGCAAAAATGAACGCTACAAAATTTATAATGTAAAAACGCGATGGCAGTATTGTCATTTTTCCCATCTCCTTCCCAGACCAATTTAATAATGTAAATCAGTAAGTTATGTGTACCCCAAAATAACACCATTAAAAATCACAACTTGTCCTGCAAAAAAACAATCTCTTTTATGGCTACATTGAAGGGAAAATAAAATTAAAAATTAAATAAAAAAATTGCTTGCTGATTAAGGCCCAAAACTGGCTGGTCACTAAGGGGTTGTGCAAGTATGACTTATAATGTATTTTATAAAATGTTCAACATCCAGAATATCTAACTTGTTATTTTAATCGATATCATGTACATTTTACAAATGTTATCTAGCTAATTGGTCTCTATGGGTACTGTACACCAGCTAGAAACTAATTACATTTACATGCAACAGTAATTTGAGTGATGAGTTAGTAACAGGCTCACTTCTTTATAAAGGTTGTTCTTACTATTATTACTTACATAATGGGGAAGATTTTCAAATCGTATCACTCTTTACACTGTAGAATACAAATCACAAATAATAGACAAATTTACTATTCTGGTCCATGGACCTTTATAAATTTGTAATTTTGTAATTCTTGCACCAGATTTAGGCCTCTTGCACACGACCATATGGCTTTTTCAGTATTTTGCGGTCCGTTTTTCACGGTTCCTTTGTTCAGTTTTTTTTGTTTCCGTTGTGTTTCCATTTCTGTTCCGTTCCGTAGTTCTTCAAAAATTCTCTGTATGGTTTCCGTATGCGATCCGTTGTTTGCGAATCACAAATGGAAACATACATTTTTTAATCATTAATGTAATGTACAGTAATGTATTTTAACGACATAAACATGGGCAAAGTGGGCATGGATCCGCAAAAAACGGATGACATACGGATGTGTTCCGTATGCATTCCGTATTTTTTGCGAACCCATTGACTTGAATGGAGCCACGGATCATTATTTGCGGGCAATAATAGGAAAAGATTTATATTTCAGCGGAACAGAAATATGGAAACGGAATGCATACGGAGTACATTTGTTTGTTTTTTGTTTCGTTTTTGCAGAACCATTGAAATTAATGGTTCAACATATGAACTGCAAACAGAATCCGCAAAAACTGAAGGGGAAAAAAAAATGTTTGTGTGCAAGAAGTCTTACTCTAGAATTCTGTCCGTGGACCAACATTTTGTCCAAGCACCAGAATTTTCTCTGTATCCCAAAAATTCGGTTTGTGCACCAAAACAATGTGTCCATGCACCAAGAAACTGTGTAGTCTAAGTTTATGCCATCTATAATTTGGTATTTTTACTCCAAAAATGTGCCAAAAGTTTGGTGCATTTTTAGTCCATGGAGGTGGATTTAGGCCATACCCTCTTTCACATGAAGTCAACCCCCCCTTAGGCGTGGCTTAAAAAAGAGTACGGAAAACATTTCGTTATTGTGCTGCAAAGCATGCACATCAATTTTTTTGGAGCGAAATGTGCACATTTTCAATAGCAAAGATGCCCCATTATGTTTTCAATTCTAGCCATTACTGTTATTATTGTAATTAGGAGTGACAAGAGCTCTCAAATAACTTGCAACCTTCTGGGTTCACAGTGTTTTTCAAAGTCCCTACAGAAACATATATGTGTTGATGCTGGTAAGAGCTTTTGAACATAGACATATTATGGGTGCATTCTGTACAATGCCATAAGAGTGCCACAGAGGTCCATGAACCTTCTACTGTACCTCCTTCTCTGACTCTGATTTTATATGGAAACAAATTGTGCCATCCTGCAACAGATGCCATACATACATATTTTAGGCAAGACTATCTTCATATGTATGACTCCCAATGGAGCCTATAAGACACCACAAATCGGCTATATGGCTTTGTACTGACTCAAACATGGTAGGGGGTGGAGGGGATAATTTGCTTCAAGTTACGCCTTTGCATCATAATTTACTAAAGCACGTAAATTACTATGTTTGTGTCTCTGACCCATGGATGAAACCTGAGTAATCAAGCAATCTCACTCCTGCAGCTTCAGTTCTTGAGATCAATTCTCAGGAACCAGAACTGGATTGAAACAGACAATATATTTGAAAATTACAGCAAGTTTAGAGCTTGGCTATTTCAACTTTATTTATGTTGACCTAGAGAAAACCTCTAAGCCATGGAAAATTGGGTAACTGAAGTGCAAGGATAGAGTATCTGATCAGAAAGGTAACTGATGTTGCTCTGAGCAGTGAAAAAATGCATTCATATAAAAAGTGGACATTTTACTTAAAATGAAAATAATTTGAGACCTGTATATTTACATAGACAGATAATCTAAGTATTAAACCATTTTTTATTTTTTTTTGGCACATGTGTGAACTTGATAATTACTCTGTCAATGGGGTGGAAATGATTTTCTTCCTATACAGCTCACAGTCTAGTTGCAGACTTAAATGATTGATTAAAAATATGCAAAGTAGCAGCATGAAGAGTAGCTGAAGATTAACTTTGTTTTATTTTCTTTGTGCACACACTCTACATCCAGATCAGAAACAATCGCAGTAGCACCCTAGGCTAACACTAGACAGATTGGAGTCTTCATCTAAATTGAGAAACCACACCACACCAAAGAAAATAAACTGCAATACAAATGTAATATATGAATCATAAGAAGAAAATATTATGGGCAATGTGGTCTGATTCGTAGAGGTGTAATTTGAAGCTTCTTGGCCCAAATGCACAACTTGTAATAAACCCCCCACCCACCTCTAACAAGTGCTCTGTCAGCAAGGTAAGCAGGGAAAAACACACAGACAGTGATCCCTGACTAGAACCCAGCCCGCTATCCCTGCCTGTTTGCAATGTAAGCCCAAACAGAAAGTCTGCAACTGGTCGATGTCTCCTGTACTGCTAAGTGCAAGCCAAACACACACACAGATGGGAAAACACAAAAATGTGGTCATACGGGAATGGGTCAGAAACAGATAATACAGTACCAAATCAGAATGCAAAAGGTAATCAGAATAGGCAAACTGAAGTCAGAACCAGACGGGAGTCACAGTACCAAATCATGAGGCAAAGAGTGGAAAATGGCAAGCTAAGGTCAAAACAAATAGTAATATAATAAGCACAAAACGGAACCAAGAGCAAAGCAAGGGAGTTAAACCTATAACTGGCAAAGGTGCATTGCCAGCAGGGGACTTAAATAGAACACTGAGTCCCTGGATCAGAACCTGATAGGTCCAGGGACCCGGCACCCCATTGGACCAGAACTTAGTAGCCCAGATATAGGTATACTGAGTAGTCACTCAGCCTGCATCATAGGCCATACACCTAAAGCAAATGAAACACTAAATCTCCCCCAGCTGCATGGCTGCGGGGAGAAACAGAGTGAGTGCTCCACTGCTATGGAGCATGGCTGGGCAGTTTTGTGGACAAGAATAGGCATGTCTACAATGGGCCGCCCATTCCATTCCACAAATTGCGGAAGGCACACTGGCGGCTTCCATTTTTGTGGATCTGCGGTTTGCGGACTGCAAAAGACGGAACGGTCGTGTGCATGAGGCCTTATACTGTATTTGTACTATAAAACTATAAGATATAATACATTTGATGCCACATTACAGTGAGTGAAGATCCTTAATTAGCACGTGCATGCTGGATCAGTAATTATTTGCAGCTGCACATGTTTGGTATTGCAGTAACATTTGTCAGGATAAATATTGTTTAGAAAATATAGAGGTAAAGAAGAACATTTTATTTATATGTCAAAAATGTAGATTTTCAGTTGATTTCCCTTGTAATTGTGATGTGCATATTTATGTCATTTCCTACAGCCTTTAAGATAAGTCCACATGGGATGAATGCATGCTGCACACAAATCTGCAGTGGTTTACCGTACCAGTAATATGGATGAGATTTTATGAAATCTCATCCACGCGCTGTGCAGATTTTAAATCCACACTCAGCATGTAACTCTATGTTACAGATTACTACCATAGTTTTCACCTTTTTGAAATGCCCCAGGAGATCAGCCATATCCCTCCTTCTTGACACTTTCTAGGGTCTTGCTACATGTCAACTGGTTGCAGAAGAAACCTTCCTCCTGTGCCCTGTCTGCAATAGGACAACTGTTAAAGGGTTTGTCACCAGTGATGAGCAGCAGGGGCAATATTCAAATTCACAATATTTTGCGAATATTTGAGCTAATATTCATCATATATTCGCAAATTCGTGATCTTGTCATTATTTTCTTGATTGCGAAAATCGGCAATTGGAAACTCTGCAATAAAAATTAGCAATGCAAAAATTAGCGATCCGAAAATTTGCGATCAAAACTACTCCTAAAGTCAAAGATATTGCAGCCTTCTCATTGGTCCACAAGCAATAAGCAGTGATGGATCATGGGTACTAATGAAAAAAAATCTAGTATATTCACGATTATGAAGATATAGCACTATATTCTAGATATTCTCAAATTCTTGAAGTGCCAATATTTGCGATAAAAATTAGCGATTAGAATATCGCGATCAACACTAGTTGTCACTAGTGTTGATCGAGCACAAAAGTGGTCGGGTGTTCTGGCCGAACACATCGAGATGCTCGGGTGCTCTACCGAGCATCCGAGTATAATGGAAGTCAATGGGAGAACCCGAGCATTAAACTAGTCACCCCCTGCTCTGAAGAGGGAAGGGTGCCTGGTTCATAGGAAAAGGTCAGAAAATGATGGAAACACCATCTAAATGGTTCGGGAACAGCATGGGAAGTATGTCTGAATGCATCTTGGGCTCCCAGGTCGCTGCTGGGAACGATGTTGTCCGAGTAGTAGGCCACTTTTACAGACTGACAATAATACGCACCAAACCAAAGATAAAATAATTTTTTAGGAAAAATTGTTAGGAAACATTCTTTCCTGTATATTAACTTGTATATAAAGTGCAAGTGCTGCCAAAAATTACAAAGAAGAGGCACTGCGATACAACCTGTATATCACATAAAGGAGGGCCTCATTCACATTGTGGTACAATTGTTCAGGTAGTGGGACTCCAACACTCATAAAGCCTATGCACAAGTGAAAGGGCTGCCAAAAATTACAAGTAAACGGCACTCTAATACACCCTTTGTTACACATAAAGGAGGGCATCATACACAGCCTTGAAAAATTATAATTCATGGCCTGATGGTGACCCTCAAAAACATTTGGAGCAAGGGCCTGCTGATCTGACCATCTAAAACATTATGGGCGAGGGCCTGCTGCCGTTTTGGTGACTCTAGATAACCTGGGGATGATCACACGTCCCCGTGATGGTGACGATCCATTCGGATGTCTGCCCTATGAACTTTAAATGTTATTTTCACCCCAAACCATGTAGACCATGGGTAACTGTGGAATCATGGTTCGATTCCGGAGAGGGAGCCTGAGAACCAGCTACCACATACAAGCAAGGCAGCATGCGTGCAAATTACCTATTAGGTATAATTAGGTGAGGGGCTGCAGGTGAGCTGACCCTATAAAAGATTGTAGGTGAAGGCCTGCTGGTGACCCTCAAAAACATTTGGAGCAAGGGCCTGCTGATCAGACCATCTAAAACATTATGGGCGAGGGTCGGCTGCCGCTTTGGTGACTCTAGATAACCTGGGACCGATTGCGCGTCCCCGTGATGACAACGATCCATTCGGATGTCTGCCCTATCAACTTTCGATGTTATTTTCAGCGCAAACGGGTAACGGGGAAATCATGGTTAGATTTCGGAGAGTGAGACTGAGAAACAGCTACGGCTACCACATACACGCAAGGCAGCATGCACGCAAAATACTTATTAGGTATAATTAGGTGAGGGCCTGCAGGTGAGCTGACCCTGTAAAAGATTTTAGGTGCGGGCCTTTTGGTGAGTTGACCATGCAAAAGATTGTAGGTGAAGGCATGCTAGTGAGCTGACTCTAAAAAATTATATGCGAGGGCCTGCTGGTGAGCTGACCTTGTAAAAAATTATATGCGAGGGACTGCTGGTCAGCTGACCCTCTAAAAAATTATATGCGAGGGCCTACTGGTGAGCTGACCCTATAAAACATTGTAGGTAAGGGCCTGCTGGTGAGATGACCTTCTAAAACATTATATGCAAGGGCCTTCAGGTGAGCTGATCCTGTAAAAGATTTTAGGTGCGGGACTGATGGTAAGCTGTTGCTCTAAAAGTTTGCAGGTGAGGGCCTGCAGGTGAGCTGACCCTCTAAAACATTATATGCGAGGGCCTTCAGGTGAGCTGACCCTGTAAAATATTGTAGAAGAAGGCCTGCTGGTGAGCTGACCCTGTAAAACATAATATGCGAGGGCCTGCTAGTGAGCTGACCCTCTAAAAATTATATGCGAGGGCCTGCTGGTGAGCTGACCTTGTAAAACATTATATGCGAGGGCCCGCTGGTGAGCTGACCCTCTAAAAATTTATATGCGAGGGCCTGCATGTGAGCTGACCCTGTAAAACATTATATGCGAGGGCCTGCTGGTGAGCTGACCCTCTAAAAAATTGTAGGTGAGGGCCTGCTGGTGAGCTGACCCTGTGAAAAATTGTAGGTGAGGGGCATATATGCGAGGGCATTATATGCGACGAATAAGCATGTGTAAAGGAAGAAGAAAAGGAAGATTCAACCATACTCCCTTGTTTGTGGTGGAAGGGGTGCATGGGAATACAGTGTATTCAGTACATTATTAATAACACATTTAAAGTGCCTTTATGTTCATCAGCTTTCCTCTGGTGGAGTCGTGAAGTCATGGTAAATCCAGGCCTTGTTCATTTTAATAAGAGTCAGCATTTTCAGTTGACAGGCGGATGCGCTTATCTGTTATAATGCCACCAGCAGCACTAAATACCTGCTCTGACAAAACGCTGGCGGCAGGGCTGGCCATCTCCTCCTAGGTGCCAGTTCGTGCCTCATGTCCAGCTTGAACACCCAGTAGTTGTAAGGCACTGAGGGATCATTGAGGACGCTGACACGGCCTGCTATGTACTCCTTCACCATCTTCCAAAAATTTTCCCTCCTTGTGACACTAGGCCGCGCATCAGGGTGACCCTCGCTGGTGGTGTGCCATGAAACTGTCCCAGGCTTTGTAGAGTAATGCCCATCAACTGTTGGAACTGCAGTGTGTTCCTCTTGTCTCCCCTCCTCGGTTGCCCAAGGAACTACGGACTCTGCCGCCAGCATTTTCAGATGGAAATTTTTGGAGCAATTTTCCAACGAGGATCTTCTGGTATTGCACCGTTTTGCTCGTCCTCTCCACCAGAGGAATGAGAGATGAGAAGTTCTCTTTGTAGCGGGGGTCGAGAAGGGTGAATAACCAGTAATCCGTGTTTAGTGTTGATCACGAATATTCGAATTGCGAATTTTTATCGCGAATATCGGCACTTTGAGAATTCGCGAATATTTAGAATATCCCAAAATATATTCATAATCGCGAATATTCATATATTTTTTTTAAATACCAGTTCATGCAAATTTTCGCAATCAAGAAAATAATGCCTGGAGATCGCGAATTCTCGAATATATGGCGAATATTCACCCAAATATTCGTGAAATATTGCGAATTCAAATATTGCCCCTGCCGCCCATCACTATCCGTGTTCTCTAAAATGCGTATAACGCGCGGGTCGCGGGAAAGGCAGCCTAACATGAAGTCAGCCATGTGTGCCAGAGTCCCAACAGGCAAGACTTTGCTGTCATCATCAGGAGGATCACTCTCAATTTCCTAATCCTCTTCCTCCTCTTCTGCCCACCCACGCTGAACTGATGGAATTAAACTTCCATGGGTACTACCCTCTGTAGCGGAGGCAACCGTCTCCTGCTCCCCCTCCTCCTCCTCTTCATCGTCCAATTCGTGCTGAGACGACGTACTGAGGGTGGTCTGACTATCACCCTGTGAAATATCTTCCCCTATCTCCACCTCTTCCACATGCAAAGCGTCGTCCTTAATTGTGAGCAGCGAGCGTTTGAGTAGACACAGAAGTAAGATGGTTACGCTGATAATAGCATTATTGCCGATCACCATCTGTGTTGATCCTCAAAGTTTCCTAAAACCCCACAGAGGTCAGACATACATACCAACTCCTCGCTTGTGAATAACGGAAGCTGACTGGAAATGAGACAACCATGTTGCAGCTGTTATTCCACTACTGGCCTCTGCTGCTCACAAAGCCTGGCAAACATTTGGAACGTAGCGTTCCAGAGCGTGCTCACGTCGCAGAACAGCCAGTGAGCAGGCAATTTCAAGTGCTGCTGCAGCGTTGACAGACCGGATGAATCTGTTGATAACTTGTGGAAATGTGCACACATGCAGCGCACCTTCACCAGTAGCTCAGGCAAATTGGGGTAGGTTTTGATAAACCGCTGAACTACAAGTTTGAACACGTGGGCTAGGCATGGGATGTTTGTGAGCTTGCCAAGCTCCAAAGCCGCCCCCAAGTTACGGCCATTATCAGACACAACCATGCCTGGTTCTAGGTTGAGTGGCGAGAGCCACAGCTCAGTCTAGTCTCTTATCCCCTACCACAGCTCTGCGGCAGTGTGCTGTTTGTCCCCTAAGCATATCAGCTTCAGCAGGGCCTGTTGCCGCTTCACCACTGCAGTGCTACACTGCTTCCAGCTACCGACTGATCACTGACTAGTGCTGCACATGGATAATTCGGAGGTGGAAGTGGAGGAGGTGGAGAAGGAGAAGTGGGGGTTGGAGCCACTAACGTAGGAGCTGGCGGAAACCCTGATCGTTGTAGGGCCCGCAATCCTTGCTGTCGGTATCACCTGTACCATCCCAGGGTACGACTCGCTCCCGGCCTCCGCAACATTCCACAAGGGGGTGCTCCATAGAACAGTTGTGGTGTGGCCCGTCTTCTCCCTTTTGGCACCCCACTGCCTCTTCCAGCCTGTTGCGTTGCTGTAGATCCCTCCCCCTCTGTACTGCTGTCCTCGCTCGGCTTTCCACTTTCCCAGGTTGGGTCAGTGACCTCATCGTCCACCACCTCCTCTTCCACTTCCTCACTCTGATCATCCTCCTGATTTGTTTACCTAACCACAACCTCAGTGATTGACAACTCATCCTCTTTATCAACCTCTTGAGACAGTAATTGTGGTTGACTCATTTACAACTGTGTCTCATCATCATCCACCCCATTAAACACTAATTGTCGTTCCCCACCGTCATCTTCTTATGACTGTGGATGCTCAAGAGGTTGGGAATCAGGGCACAAGATCTCATGTCTCTCTTCAAGTGTGCTTGGCGAGAGAGCCAATTCAAGTAATGGCGATGAAAAAAGGTCCTCGGAATATCCGAGTGTGGAGTCACTTGTTTGGCCAGACTATACATGGTGGGAGGAAGGAGGGTCAGGGTGAGGATTGTGTTGATCAGACTCCTGGCTATTGAGACTGGACTTGGTGGAAGACAGGGTGGTGCTTAACCAAACGACCACCTGCTCGCACTGTGTCGTGTATGATTGTTTTTCTTGTGCTCTGGCAGCAGGCACAGTTTCTCCGCGCCCAGGGCCATGGGCTCTGCGTGCACCATCAGCATCACGGACACTTCCCCGTCCCTTACTGCTCGCCTTCTTTATTTTAAATGTGATATATGCATGAAAGTATGTCACACGTACAGTAGCGTAGGATTTGGAAGTGTATGCGCAAACAAAATTTACAAAGGTATTTGTGATGAGGAAACGTTATACAGAACAGGTACCACATGTAATGTCACTGTTTGCAGTGTCTACGGAAAAAGTACACTGGATGTCACTGATATTTTAGGGATGCGCACACTTTAAACAGGAGATGTGGCGCGGATAATTTAACTGTCCGCAGCGGACACCGTTTATGGAAAAAGTACACTGAATGTCACTGATATTTTAGGGATGCGCACACTTTACACAGGAGATGTGGTGTAAATAATTTAATTGTCCACAGCGGCCTATTACACGGTATTTAGCGCAGAATGCACTAAAAATATATATTGCTGCTGTCACACACAGTAGTCCTTACAAGAACTTTTGGGTCTCTGAAATGTTTTTGTGCAAAAAAATATTAAATTACACTCCCTACACTCTCTGTTCCTTCCTATGCTCAGCTCTTCCTGACTACGAATGTGCCGAGCATGCATCATCAGGTGCTATATATGGCTACTGGCATTACAGTGAGGGCAGCACTTACCTGCAAGTTTATTGGCTGCGTAGCTGAGTACCGCCATGTGACAAGTATCAAGATGCTCGAGCCGAACAGGTGTTCGGCCGAGCATGCTCAATCAACACTAGTTGCAACACAAATTATATTCTACAGTTTTCAAACCAGTACCTGGATCATTTCTCTGTCCTGCTCACTGAGATTAAGAGTCCATTCACATGTCCATATGAATGGGTCCTCGTCCGTCTTGCAATTTTGTGAAATGGGTGCGGACCCATTCATTTTAATGGGGCTGCAAAAGATGCAGACTGTCCGCATCTGTAGTTCCGTTCTGCAGCCCCGCAAAAAAGATAGAGCATGCCCTATTCTTGTCTGCAGCCATGGACAAGAATAGGCATTTCTATCACAGGTCCAGAATTTTGCAGACAGCACATCATGGCCGGTGTCCGTGTTGCAAACCCCAAAATAATTGTGGATGTGTGAGTGGACCCTGAAGCAAATGCTCAGTTCCATCCTTCAACTGCCACTAGCTGCAGCAGGCAGGACATGCCTTCTGAGAAAGGACACACCCTCTGAGCTGCCAGCTTGAAATAAATATAGCAGAACAATTTGAACAATGAGCGTGACATCTCTGGATCCATTAAGGCCCCGTTACACCGCTCAATTGACCGGAAAATGTCCTTCCCAACAGTGTTCCTTCCCAACAGTTACCTGCTCATCAGTGGAGAAGACCACTGCATTTATATGTTGCAATCTCCTCCACAGTATGGGAGAAGCAATTGCTAAAGCCATCGCTCATTATCATACAAAATGATTGTTTGCTGGCATTTAGATGGCACAATCTGCTGCTGGCAAACAATGATTTAAGTGTCGCTACCAACAATCCTATTACACGATGAACAAAGGTTTTGCTTGCTCATCGGGTATTCAGCGGCACCTTTACACTAGCAGATTATCGCTGAGATAATGCATGAAATTCTAACTGACAAACAATGCAAACAATGCATCTATATTTTTTTTCCTGTTTACTTTTAAAATTAATTTCTAAGTTTAGTGCCTTTTGGACACTAGTTGTCAGAACATATGGGCAATGTAAAAATTTTACATTTCAATACATAGTTGCAGGTTCAAGGATGGTTCATATTTTTACTCTCAATGATGATAATGTGTTTTTAATTTCATATTCTTTTGAATATTCATGTACCGTATTTTTCGCCCCATAAGAAGCACTTTTTCTCCCCCCAAAATGGGGGAAAAATGCCCCTGTGCCTTATGGGGCGAATGCTGGCAGTTTTACATCGCAAGCTGCGATGTACGAGCGAGCGGGGACTCGGGGAGGGACTGGGAGGAGGAGCTGGGGGCCGTCAATAGCGGCGGGGCGGTGCAGTCTGTGTACTATAGCCCCGCCGCTCCGGTATACTAATATAAGATGTCTTATTAAATTAATAGTTATTAAACATGCCCCCTCACTCCTAATAGTACCTTACATCCTAACAGCTTCAGTAGAATGCCGGCAGGCAGGCTGGGCGGGCGGCAGCGTAACTCCCTGATGTCTCGTGCCTGTGCCACCTACTTTATGAATGAAGCAGGCGGCGCAGGCAAGTGACGTCAGTGAGTGACGCGCCGGCCGCCCGCCCTACCTGCCTGCATTGTACTGAAGCGGTTAGGATGTAAGGTATTATTAGGAGTGAGGGGGCATGTTTAATAACTATTAATTGAATAAGACATCTTTTATTTGTATACTGGAGCGGCGGCGGGGGGGGATCTGTGGATGACATTTTTATGGGGGACATCTGTGGATGGCACAGTTTTGGGCTGGGGTGGCTTGTGGATGGCACTGTTATGGGCTGGGGGGGCTGTGGATGGCACTGTTATGGGCTGGGGGGTATGTGGATGGCACATATATAACAGTGCCACCCACAGATCCCCCCTGTAACAGTGCCATCCACAGATCCCCCCTGTAACAGTGCCAGCCACAGATCCCCCCGTAACAGTGTCCATCACAGATCCCCCCATAACAGTGTCTATCATCCACAGATCCCCCATAATGGTGTCCATCATCCACAGATCCCCCCATAACAGTGTCCATCATCCACAGATCCCCCCATAACAGTGTCCGTCATCCACAGATCCCCCCCATAACAGTGTCAGTCATCCACAGATCCCCCCATAACAGTGTTCGTCATCCACAGATCCCCAGTAATAGTGCCATCCACAGACCACCATTAGTTCCAAACCCACCAAACACACAGCACACCTTTTGGTTAAAAAATTTCTTATTTTCCTCCCCAAAAACCTAGGTACGTCTTATGGGCCGGTGCGTCTTATAGGGCGAAAAATACAGTATATTTTGTAACTAATGTTTTCTGTTGTCTAATTTAATTTCAATAAAATGGCAATTTTTGAGTGGCACAGTGTGTGAATGGCATGCCTGCTAGCTATTGAATGCTTCATTTTACACTTTTACTGTCACATACAAACTCCTGGATCACCAACAATCCTGGCTAGTTATTACTCTAGAATTCTCATTTACAGAACTGGTTCTTACAGGTTATTGAATTGAGAGTTATCAAGCCTTGGGCTAATTTTGATAGCATGGCCTTAAGGCAACATACATGGAAACAGTAATTAATAGGTATGGAACAAATTGATCTAGATCATAGTTCCCAAGGTACATGCATCCAAGAGGTAACTTGGGAAGACTGGAATTTCTACCTAATGCTTTTAAATTCAACTCCAGCTAATACATTTATTATGGTAAACTAATTAATGAACTTTACATGGCATGCCAACCTTTGAAAATCCCCACACTCATAGTCCCTGGTCCAAGGTTCACCTTTGGTCTTTTGTAAATGTAACCTCAAGATATGTCTTGAATATAAAAAAGCAAAACAAAAAAAAAAAAGTATTTTACTAATAAACATTCATACATTCTAATGCCCCTCATACATTCAACCAACTGTTAATAACAATGATGCAACTATTACTATGAAAAGAAAAGAAATCATAGAAGCATTAATACATATGAAAGAGCATGGCAGTGACTTTCTAGAGAAACCAAAAAAAAAAAATGCTACCTTCTTCCCCATTTTTGGTACCCTAGACAGAAACAGTATTTTTCATGACTCTTGGTCTAAGTATTAAAACATACCGAATTCAGTAAAAACAAAACCCATAGAAATGTGTCTGAAATGCATTTTTTGTCAAATTCTATGCCATTTGGAATTTTTCATTTAAACACTACATTGTATGCAATATTCAATGGTGTCATTAGAAAGTACAACTTGTCCTGCAAAAAAACAAGCCCAGCTATGTAATTGGAAAATTAAAAAAGTTATGGCTGCAGGAATACAGGGAGTAAAAAAATGATAAAAACAGAAGATCCCCATGTCAGGAAGACGTTAATAAACATACAAGAAACATTAAATTGTAACTTCTATAATTACTACTGTTAAAATATTATATGATTGATTTAAAATTTGTGAAGCAATTAATATTAGTTGGCATATCTAATGTCGTGAATTGAGAAGTAAGAAAGATAGGTTTGAATGCTAGTTACTTTCTAATTTGACAAAGAGGGTAAAAATCGAAATATCCAATACAGAGCAAGAAAAAAAAATCTGAATATAATCAGTTAATATGAAACCATGTTAAAGAAAATAGATACCTAAAAATAGGGCACTGTGCTGGTGCAATATACTGTATTCTAAGCTGAAAAGAGAGACACAGACTGAGTTTTAACATAATGCATTCAGAAAAAAGAAGCATACATCAATCAGGCAGCATGAAGTCGTTGACACAATGGCTTTAACCTTATACCAGAAAATGGTGCACAGACAGGATTCAGCTAGCTGGTATCTGAATTTTTAGCTACATGTGAATATTTATTCATAAAATGTGTTTGAAATGAACAAAAAAGCAATGGGATTCCTCTTTCACAAACTGCAAGAACAGACTTTGAAATAATTTGGTATTATATTAAGAGGAGTGTAAATCTGCCCACTCCTTCACACTGCATCTATGGATGGCAAAGCAAGGACACTTAGCAAGAAATAAAGACAGACATTTTCTCACTCTACTGCTCTTTTGGAACCCCAGGTAGAAGGATAAATTATCAATTTTGTCAAAATTATGGGAACACTACACCTTCAAGATTAACGGTACACTAAACCTAAAAATTAATGACAAGAGTAATCAGGAAAAAAAAAAGTGGCTTGGGTGCCTGTAGGATTTTCTGCATGTTCCTGAGATAAAACAATATTTTATTTGTTAGGTGCAAATATGATTTTGGAATATTTTGTCATATTAAGGCAGAACTGCTGTAGATTTAGGTTACAAGATGCAAATGTGCAGCAATTTACGACACATCTTGCCTTAGAAATATTTCTTTCACTATATGGACAAGGTCAAGGAGATGTCTATACTCAACTCATCATTTTGTGAGGTGGTGGGTTCTGACAACAATCTCATATGTTTTAGAGAGCCACAAACTCTCCTCAAATAAAGTTGGCGGAGAAATGGATCTGGCAAGCTGAATTCTCAGGCGGTAAGCCATGGCCTGAAGTGTCAGGCAGAGCCTTTCTCTCTTCTCCCTATTGCCAACACATTTACACATGACCTATCTGAATGTTTAAGTGTATGAGTTGGGAGGGAGTCAAAAGAGATACCTGTCAGCTGAATGATTGTTCAGCTGAAAGGTATTGAACGGATAGGGCTAGCTTAATGTACAAAGCTCCATTTGGACCATCTGCAGCAATGAGAGCAAAAGGCCTTCACAATTTGCATACAAAAGAATATTGTACAAACATCGTTTCATTACAAAGAAATAATTATTTTAGTAGTTTCCCAAAAATACACACAGTCATACTGTTCAAACTAAGAAGTATTGTAAAAAATCAAAAATACAAATAAATAAGGATCCATTGACATCTATTACCTTATAAAAGGTCATTTTTTTCAGTTTATAAGCCTATAATTGGTTACATGATTCATTCTCAAGGGGAACAGCAGAAGCAACTGCTGTTAATAATATCATTGAGCATCAACTTCCAATATTCACCTGAAGAATCACAATCTAGATTATACTATGGGCAGCTGAGTTAGAGAGTCACAGATACCACATTACATTTTAGATGACTACTTTTAGTAGTGAGAAGTCTTTCATAATCAGCATAAGAAGCAAAGGCCAGCGGCTTACCGGGAAGCATAAGAAAATGAGCAGAAAGAGATTGGTAAAATTAGTGTGACATCATTTATAATTTTGCACAAAAAGACAAACCCTTTAGTGCACTGAATGGTGGGTTGAACTCAGAGGCGTAATGCCAATATAGGCAGACCACGCAGCTGCTATGGGGCCTAGAGCACAAGGAAGGCCCCGCCCACTTTTCTTCAGTTCCAGGCCCTGTTTGCTTCCTCTATCCTCAGTAAAGGTCCCGAAGTGGGGGATTTTCCAACATAGGAGTCCCTGAGTCCCTGCTCTGACTCCATATATGGATGTGTCCACATGAAAGGGGTATTCCCAAGCATAGTCACTATGCTTAGGGGACACCCTGTGTATACAAGTCTAATTTAGACTCTATTTTTTAAGATGTTTCTGTGAGGATTCAAACTCACAACCATCTACATTAAAGATAAGAACCTTAACCACTGGGCTATAGAGGTCAGTGCTAAGTCATTACTGAAAAACTTCTATGAGGTTTTTCAGCAATGACTTAGCATTAAGCTCTATAGCCCAGTGGTTAAGGTTCTTGCCTTTAATGTAGATGGTTGTGAGTTCAAATTCCCCCAGAAACATTTTAAAAATAGAGTCTAAATAAAACTTAAATACATAGGACTCTTTTCATATATTTTTTTTTCTTTTCATCGCAATATTTTGACCCTCATAACTTTTTTATAGTTATGTCTACAGAGATGTATGGGGGCTCATTTTTTTGTGGGACGATCTGTCATTTTTGACAATACCATTTTGGGGTGTTTGAGGTGTGTATTACTTGATCACTTTTTATTCAATTTTATTGGGCGATAAAGTGATGAAAAAAACGCGAATCAGCATTTTTTAAAATATTTTTTTGTTATGCCATTTAACATATGGGCTAACTATTTATTATATTCCAATAGTATATGTGTTTTCGCATGTGGTGATGCCCATAATGCAATTTATTTATTTATATATTTTTTTTGGGGGGGAATAGGGTGATTTTAATTTTTATGTTTTTTTTCCAAACTTTAAAAAAAAAAAAAAAAATTACTTTTCGTTAGGTCCCCCAAGTGGACCACAACTTACAATCATCAGATGTAAATTGCTCCATTAGTCTATATAGAAATCACTATATCACAGTTCACTGCTGCTACCTAGTGGCCTAAACTGGGATATACTAACAATGAACCTGGAAGCCTAGTAAAGGCTGTTGCTTATTTATAGAACATGGTGCTTTTCCCAATCTCCGCTGGGGCAAAGTGCCCCTGAAAAGGAATCCCACAGTGAGGGGAACTCATTGCTGTGAGGGGAAGGGGCATGTGGTGTATTCTGGGACCATAAGGGTGAAGCACTGTTGAATTTTGGGGGGCATAATAGGGGTTGGATAACCCTTTTAACCAGTAAGATACCAGAGGTTTTTTCATTTTTTTATTTTCATTTTTCTTCCCTATCTTCCTAGATCCATAACTTCTTTATTTTTCTGTTCACATATCCATATGAGGGCTTATTTTTTGTGGTACAAGTTGTACATTAATATGGCATACAATGTATCCTCCAGCATTTTATGGGTTTTGTTCCTATTGTGTTCCCTTTGTGGCAAAACTGACCTGTGCCCTTCATTCTCTGGGTCAGTAGGAATACAACAGAGTGTGGCAGGGAAGGAGCCAGGGCAGGTGGTGGGATGGGGCAGGTGGTGGGATGGGCCAGGGTGGGTAGTGGATGGAGTTAGGGGGGCCCAATTCAGATTCTTGCTATGGGGCTCAATGATTTCTATGTACACCCCTGGTTGAACTTAAGCCATATTCAATGCTTTCAACAATTCCAAGTTATTAAGTGGTTCTCTAGACTTACATTAGTTGTCTTGTATCATGCATTGATAATAAATAAATATATATATATATATATATACTGTATATACATACACTCACCTAAAGAATTATTAGGAACACCTGTTCTATTTCTCATTAATGCAATTATCTAGTCAACCAATCACATGGCAGTTGCTTCAATGCATTTAGGGGGGTGGTTCTGGTCAAGACAATCTCCTGAACTCCAAACTGAATGTCAGAATGACTGAAAGGTGATTTAAGCAATTTTGAGCGTGGCATGGTTGTTGGTGCCAGACGGGCCGGTCTGAGTATTTCACAATCTGCTCAGTTACTGGGATTTTCACGCACAACCATTTCTAGGGTTTACAAAGAATGGTGCGAAAAGGGAAAAACATCCAGTATGCGGCAGTCCTGTGGGCAAAAATGCCTTGTGGATGCTAGAGGTCAGAGGAGAATGGGCCGACTGATTCAAGCTGATAGAAGAGCAACGTTGACTGAAATAACCACTCGTTACAACCGAGGTATGCAGCAAAGCATTTGTGAAGCCACAACACGCACAACCTTAAGCGGATGGGCTACAACAGCAGAAGACCCCACCGGGTACCACTCATCTCCACTACAAATAGGAAAAAGAGGCTACAATTTGCACAAGCTCACCAAAATTGGATTGTTGAAGACTGGAAAAATATTGCCTGGTCTGATGAGTCTCGATTTCTGTTGAGGCATTCAAATGGTAGAGTCCGAATTTGGCGTAAACAGAATGAGAACATGTATCCATCCTCTGATGGCTATTTCCAGCAGGATAATGCACCATGTCACAAAGCTCGAATCATTTCAAATTGGTTTACTGAACATGACAATGAGTTCACTGTACTAAAATGGCCCCCACAGTCACCAGATCTCAACCCAATAGAGCATCTTTGGGATGTGGTGGAACGGGAGCTTCGTGCCCTGGATGTGCATCCCTGAAATCTCCATCAACTGCAAGATGCTATCCTATCAATATGGGCCAACATTTCTAAAGAATGATATCAGCACCTTGTTGAATCAATGCCACGTAGAATTAAGGCAGCTCTGAAGGCAAAAGGGGGTCCAACACCGTATTAGTATGGTGTTCCTAATAATTCTTTAGGTGAGTGTATATACAGTATCCATATGCGATGAGCTATGAGAGCTTTATGTTGTTTGTTCTATGGAGTTCCATGATCCCATTTACAGCATAGTAGGTGCAATATATCTATGTTCTTTGGGGCAATTAAACTTTTCCTAAGATTTCTCTAAGGGTAAGAAAGATAAGAATCACTTTTTCTAGACTGAAGATATGAAATAAAAGAGTTTTGTGGAAGATATGATCTTTCTTTGTCATTCACTATTAATATATAAAAAATGTTCTTTACCCTCAGCATTCAATCATTGTGACAAGTACCATTACACAATGAGTGCTCAGCATTGTCTTGTGAAATAACTAGACTTTTCTAACATTCAGCGAACAGCTGACATGAAAGGGTTAAAGTGTAGCTCTAGTTAGCCTGAGGCTTAAATCTGACATAGGGAGATGCAGTGAGGCAGGCAGGGTGCTCTGATTAGTGATGGACGAACATCGGCAGGGACGTTTTGTGATTATGTGGCTGGAGGTATATTAGGAGGTCAGTGGATAACAATTTCACTGCTGGCCAGTGGAGTACAGGCCCCAAACATAAGGCATTCACCGGACAGAAAAAGACAAGTGATTATGTGGCTGGATGTATATTAGGCGGTCAGTGGATAACAATTTTACTGTAGGCCAGTACAGGCCCCCAAAATTATGTATTCTCCTGACAGAAAAGAACAAGTGATTATGTGGCTGGAGCTACATTAGGCGGTTACTAGATAAAAATTTTATTGTAGGCCACTGGAGGAGAGGTCCCAAAAATTAGGCATTCACCTGACAGAAAAGGCTTTTTATGACGCTATATATACATAAGACAGGGACCATCCTTTGTTCTGGGTGGTGGCGGATTTGTGTGGGCTGGCATAAGGAAATTCAATTACACATGGTCTTCATAGGTGTTGAATTCCTCCGAGATCCAAGTCTCTTTCATTTTTAGAAATGTGAGGTTGTCCACACTGTCGTGAGCTAGGCGAGTGTGCTTATCGGTCACGATCCCCCCTGCTGCACTGAACGTCCTTTTGGACAGGACACTCGACAAGGCTCAAGCAAAGAGTTCCATGGCAAATCTTGCAAGCTCTGGCCACAGCTCAAGCCTACACACCCAGTAGTCCAGGGGTTCCTTGCTTCTCAGAGCGTCCACATCAGCCGTTAACCCAATGTAGTCGGACACCTGTCTGTCTAGGCGTTCCCTTAGGCTGGATCCAGAGGGCGGCTCTCAATGGGTTGGTTGCAAGAATGATCTCATATTCAAACCGCCCTGTTCTTGCAGGCGTGGTAGGATTTGTACCCGCACCCTTTGAATCCAGAGGGGAAAAAAGCAGGCTGTTTTGAAAGCTCCATTTATACAAGCAGGCAAATAACGCGAGTTTGTGAGCGTTTGCGTGTTTGATTTTTAAGTGTGTTTGTATTAAGTGTGTGACTTTAGATTAAGTGAGCGAGTATCTGTGAGAGCTAAATAATTTGTGTGCATTGCTTTTGCTGCCAGGTTTATTGCAAAGCAGCTGAGAGTATACTGTCATTACATTTTTTTTCTCTTCCTTCTTCAGGGTCTTGCAAAGATGAGTAATTAGGGTGTGGCTGTCTAATTAGGAGAAATTAAACAGGCTGTTTTGAAAGCTCCATTTATACAAGCAGGCAAATAACACGAGTTTGTGAGCGTTCGCGTATTTGATTTTTAAGTGTGTTTGTATTAAGTGTGTGACTTTAGATTAAGTAACTTAAGATTCAGGGACTTTAGTGGGGGACTGCAGTAAATCAGTTTCTTATCACTGCATTATATTGTATTTTTCTCTTTTCTTGCGTGATCCCCATTTAGTATGTGTTCCATTATTGACAGCGCAGTCCAGTGCACATCTTGTCTAATGTATGCAGTCCTGGAACAGCCGTTTGAGGGTGCAAATCTTTGTTCAAAATGTGAGCAAATTGCCCTTTTGGAATCGCACATCGAGTATCTAAATGGGCGAGTTTCAACACTAAGAGACATTGACAATTTGGGCAAGGGTGGTAGCGAGGAGTTTGAGGAAAGTGAAGTAGCTAGCTACATAACAGTTAGAAGGCAGGGTAGAGTGCCAAGGAGGCTAGCCGTGATCTGACACACCCCAACAGGTTTGCAAGGTTGGCAGATGAGGGGGATGTCAATTCAGAGAGAGCACTGCTGCAGTCGGACACTTCCTCTGCCAGTCAGGGGAATGTTGGCTCCAGTAAGCAGGGGACCAGGAGAGCAGGGCAGGCCAGACAGGTGCTGGTAGTGGGAGACTCAATTATTAATGGTACAGATAGGGCGATCTTTAACAAAGACTGGGATCGTCAAACGGTGTGTTGTCTTCCTGGCACTCGAGTTCGACACATCGTGGATCAGGTTGACAGATTACTGGGAGGGGCTGGAGAAAATCCAGCAGTCAAGGTAGTACTTTCCGAAATACTGCCTGTACCACGAGCCACACAAGAAAGGCAGCGGGAGATTAGGGAGTGGCTCAAGAACTGATGTAGGAAGGGGGGGGGGTTTGGGTTCCTGGAGAACTGGGCCGACTTCTCTCTCGGCTATAGGCTCTATCGTAGGGATGGGTTGCACCTCAATGGGGAAGGGGCAGCTGTGTTGGGCGAGAAGATAGCTAGAAGGTTGGAGGAGTGTTTAAACTAGGGACTGGGGTGGAGGGTAATTACATTTTAGGATGGGTAGATAATGCAGATAGAGACCTGGGGCAATGTATTGGAACTGGGGGAGGAATGGATGGAGGGACTAGAACAGTTCAGAAGGAAAAGTGTAGGGTAAAAAATATACATAAACCTCTTAATTGTATGTATACTAATGCCAGAAACCTGACTAATAAAACTGGGGAACTGGAATTAGTGATGTGTGAGGAGGACTATGACATAGTGGGAATAACTGAGACATGGCTGGATGATAGTTATGACTGGGCAGTTAATGTACAGGGTTACAGTCTGTTTAGAAAGGATCGCCAAAACCAGAGAGGGGGAGGGGTCTGCCTTTATGCAAAGTCCTGTCTAAAGCCCACAGTCTGAGAAGATATAAGTGAGGGACATGATCATGTGGAGTCACTGTGGTTCGAAATACATGGAGGCAAAAACAATAATTAATTACTAAATGGAGTTTATTATAAACCACCTAATATACCAGAGTTCACAGAAAATCTACTACTAAACGAGATAGACGAGGCGGCAAATCAAAATGAGTTTGTTATTATGGGGGACTTCAACTACCCAGATATAGACTGGGAAACTGAAACCTGTACATCTCATAAAGGAAACAGGCTCTTGGCAATAACCAAAGACAATTACCTTTCCCAACTGGTTCAGGAACCGACTAGAGGGACAGTCGTGCTGGACTTAGTATTAACCAATAGACCTGAGAGAACAACAGATGTGCAGGTTGGGGGACACCTGGGAAATAGTGACCATAAAGTAATAACCTTCCAATTATCATTCAAAAGAGTGTTTCTTCAGGGAGGAACAAAAATACCAAACATCAAAAAAGCTAAATTTAGCCAACTAAGAGAGGCCATAGGCCTAACTAATTGGGACAAAGTCCTCAAATATGAAAAATACAGCCAAAAAATGGGATATTTTTAAAAGAATCCAAAAATCTAATTGTGAGAGGTACATGCGTTATGGGAATAAAAGGTTAAGGAACAAGAAGAAACCAATGTGGATAAATAGAACTGTAAAGAAAGCAATAAATGACAAAAAGAAAGCATTTAAATCACTAAAACAGGAGGGTAGTGAGGAAGCACTGAAAAACTATAAGGAAAAAAATAGAATATGTAAAAACAAATAAAAGCGGCCAAAATACATACCGATAGATTTAATTGCCAAAGAGATCAAAACTAACCCTAAAATGTTCTTCAATTATATAAATGGTAAAAAGTAAATTTGAAGTTATCGGCCCTTTACAGAGTGTTGAGGGGGAAGTTGCAGAAAGCGATGAGGAGAAAGCAAAGCTATTAAATATTTTTTTCTCCACTGTATTCACTGAAGAAAATAAACTGTCAGATCAAATGCAGAATGTAAAAGTAAATAAAATTGCCCATTAAAAGTGCCCTGTCTGACCCTGGAAGATGTACAGTGGCGTCTTAAAAAGATTAAAATAGACAAATCGCCAGGACCAGATGGCATACACCCCCGTATCCTAAGAGAATTAAGTAATGTCATAGCCAAACCCTTTTTCTGATATTTAAGGACTCTATACTGACATGGAATGTTCCACAGGATTGGCGCATAGCAAATGTGGTGCCAATATTCAAAAAGGGTCCAAAAATAGAGCCCGGAAACTATAGGCTGGTAAGTTTAACATCCGTCGTGGGTAAACTGTTTGAAGGTTTTCTAAGAGATGCTATCTTGGAACACCTCAATGAAAATAAGCAAATAACGCCATATCAGCATGGCTTCATGAGGGATCGGTCATGTCAAACTAATTTAATCAGTTTCTATGAGGAGGTAAGTTCTAGACTTGGCGAATCAATGAATGTCGTATATCTGGACTTCTACAAAGCATTTGACACTGTACCACATAAAAGGTTAGTATATAAAATGAGAATGCTCGGACTGGGAGAAAATGTCTGTATGTAGGTAAGTAACTGTCTCAGTAATAGAAAACAAAGGGTGGTTATTAATGGTACACCCTCATATTTGGTCACTGGCACTAGTGGAGTACATCAGGGGTCAGTACTGGGCCCTATCCTCTTCAATATATTTAATAATGATCTTGTATAAGTCTTGCACAGTAAAATATAAAAATTTGCAGATGACACTAAACTATGTAAAGTAATTGACACAGAAGAGGACCGTATACTACTATAGAGGGATCTGGATAGATTGGAGGCTTGGGCAGATAAGTGGCAGATGAGGTTTAACACTGACAAATGGTTATGCACATGGGTAGGAATAATGCAAGTCACCCGTACATACTAAATAGTAAAACACTGGGTAACAGTGACATGGAAAAGGACCTAGGAATTTTTGTGAACAGCAAACTAAGCTATAAAAACCAGTATCGGGCAGCTGCAGGCCAATAAGATAATGGGTTGCATCAAAAGGGGCATAGATGCCCGTGATGAGAACATAGTCCTACCACTTTACAAATCACTGGTCAGACCACACATGGAGTTCTGTGTACAGTTCTGGTCTCCTGTGAACAAGGCAGACATAGCAGAGCTAGAGAGGGTTCAGATGTAGGCAACTAAAGTAATAACTGGAATGAGGTAACTACAGTACCCTGAAAGATTATCAAAATTAGGGTTATTCACTTTAGAAAAAAGACGACTGAGGGGAGATTTAATTACTATGTATAAATATATCAGGGGTCAGTAAAGAGACTGTTACTGTGACAAGGAAACATCATCTGCGCTGGAGGAAAGAATGTGTACACAAACATAGAAGAGGATACTTTACAGTAAGAGCAGTGAAAATATGGAATTCACTGCCTGAGGAGGTGGTTATGGTGTGCTTAGTAAAAGAGTTTAAGAGGGCCTGGGTGTATTTCTGGAGTGTAATAATATTATAGACTATAGCTACTAGAGAGGGGTCACTGATCCAGGGAGTTATTCTGATTGCCTGAATGGAGTCGGGAAGAATTTTTTCCCCTTAAGTATGGAAAATTGGCTTCTTTTCAGCCTTATATACTATGTTTCTATGTTACTATGTTACCTGTTTCGCTTTGGGTGGAAATTCCTCTGCCAGTGCCCACAACAGCAGAATGCAGCATCTCTCGCAGCAAGGCCTGGAAATGCTGCATTCTGACAACCCTCTGAGATTGTGGTAACATGTCTGCCATTTTGTGTTTGTACCTAGTGGTCTAAGTACGTTGCCACCCAGTACTGGTCCTTGCCCTTTATGCTTTTTATACGGGGGTCCTTCTTAAAACACTCTTCAAACAATCATCGCCAGGAGAATGTTATCCTCGGTCTCCTCCCCCCAGCCACGGACAACAATCGACGGCTTGATCAATGACACAACGCAATGCACACTCCAGAAATAAGGCATAAGGTACGATGTCACTGATGGTGCCCTGGCTGCGACTGACCAGTTTGGTGAACTGATGAAATCGCCGCAGAAATCTGCATGTGTCGCGCATGAGCAGCCACTGGCGCAGTGAATAGAAACCAAGCTCCCAGAACCTGTCCTGCTGCAGAGTTCATACAGGTAGTCGTTAATGGCATGTTGCTGCTGTAACAGCCTATCAAGCATATACAAGGTGGAGTTCCAGCACGTCAGGCTATCACAAATCAGATGTCTGACAGGCAGGTGGTGTCACTGCTGAACGTCTCAGCGCTGTTTCAGCGCACTCAGCAGATTGGCACTGTTGTCACACACCACTTTACCAACTGTCACATTGAGCAGGGTTATCCACTGATCAGCCTGTGATCACAAAGCTGAAAGCCGTGCAGGACCGGTGTGGCTCTTGGTTTCCAGGCACAACAGCCACAGCACAGCATGGCAACGTCTCACCTGGCACGTCGAATAGCTTCTGGGTAGCTTGGGGGGTGCAGCGGAAGAGGCGGTAGCAGTGGAAAAGGAGGAGTCAGCCGTGGAGGAGACAGAGAATGGAGTAGGAGGAGGAGAAGAATAGGCAGGCCTGCATGCAATCCGTGGCAGTAACACCAAATCCACACGGGTGCCACTGGTTACATGCTTGAAGGCTGTCAGAATGTTCACCCAGTGGGCAGTAAAAGTTATGTACCTTCCCTGCCCGTGTTTGCTAGACCACGTGTCTGCGATCAGATGTATCTTGGCACCGACACGGTGTGCCAGAGATATATTCAATTGCCGCTGAATGTGACCATATAGCTCTAAGATGCCTTTCTGGGAGAAATATTTCCTTCTGAGGATCTTCCATTGCGGTGTGCCAATGACCACAAAAAGGCCTCCGAGTCCCCCAGTTTATATGGCATTAGTTGGCGGGCTAGCAATTCTGACAAGCCAGCGGTCAGCCGTTGGGCAAGAGGGTTATCCGGCGTCATCAACTTTTTACGCTCAAACATTTGGAACACAGAAGCCTTCCTTGTGCCAGATGAATGCAACAAAAGCACAGTGGAAGGTGGAGTGGATGACAAATGGGAGGAGAGAGGAGAAGGAGAAGAGGCAAGACGTTGAGCGCCGGGAGTGTGGCTGTCACGGCCACGGTTTTGGCCGTGACTCCTTGGGAGCCGCATACTGTTGCCCGCGGTTTTGGGTTGTAGTGTCAACCGCAGCTTGAGGCATAATGTAGTTGGCCTCAGGTGCGGTTGCCGCGGACAACAGCTATGTGTGCGGTTTCCTAGGAGTTGTGTGCGAGTATGAATGCACTTTGGTATGTCTGTGTACACTCTGTGTTATGTCTGGTGTGCACGTACATCTTCCCCTCATTGTGGTTGCCCGTGGCAACGTTTGGTCGTTGTTGTACATGTGGTGGCAGTGTCCCAGCCTTCGGGCTGACTCCCTGGACATGAGTGCCACCCATGTCGTTGCCTGCGGCAACAGCCACAGTGTATGTGTTGTTTGGACACTTTTCCTTTTGATGTGTGTATGTGTGCACTTGCTTTTTATGTTATTGTGTGCACGTCCCCTTTAAGTGGTGTTTTCCCTTCCCTGGTGTTGGAAGGGTTAATCTCCTTCCTAGTGTGTGTGTGCACTGGGTGTGTCCGACTGTGGGGTGTGGCTTCTTGGCCTATAAAGCCTCACTGTTTTTGCAGGTCTGCAGGTTGCTTCAGCCATGCTTAGCTGAAAGCAGCCTCCTGTCTTTACTACCTGCCAGTAAGAGCCACCCCTGTGGTCACAACCATAATGTCTCATTAAGTTTATTTCTAGTTATGTGTGATGTCCGTTTGATGTTTTACATGTGATTTTGTGCAGCTATGGATCTGGGTCCCTGTGTGGGGATGCGTTTGTGATCTGCACCCTGCTTATACAGGGATCCAGTCAGCAAGGCTGTGGCAGGTAGGTGGAACTCTTTGTTCACCTGCCATATCCATAGAGCTGTTTATGTCTCCCCTTTTCCACCAGCTTGGCCGTTGAGACTCCTGCTCCTCCGTGTCTAGGAGGAGTGGGTTGTCTTACTCAGCTCCTAGTTTAGGGCCATCTTGAGGGCTAGCAGGGACTTCTAGGTTCCGGAGCATGAGCCCTCCTACCATCAAGGTTGGCTCATGTAGCTAGGAGTCAGGGTCAGGTTAGGGATGCCTTTAGGAGGTGACCTGCTCCCTAATCCTGTCTTCATGGCCAAGCAGCCATAACATCACCGGGCTCCACACGGCTGAGGATTTCCCCCATCCTCAGCCGTAAAAGTGGCTTTGTGGGTTCTGATGGTGTTGCTCCCACTGGGATTAGTAATGGGAGGCCAGGTGCCATCTTAAGGCAGTCGTCCCTATGTGAGTGTTGGGCTTAACGCAACTTATGCGTTAAAAAAAAGCTCATACTGCGGATCCATTTGCCGGCGTCCTGGGAGCGCAAGATGTGACGTGCATGGTGGATGGCTCTCTCCAGATACATTTACAGTCTGATTTTTGCTTCCTTTGCACTGTGAGTTCTGCCTGCTTCTCCTCCTTCTCCTCACTATCTGATGCTCTGTCTCTCCCTCTAAACTCCCTCCTCTTCCTCTCTTGTGGGCACCCACGTGACGTCCATCGACACGTTATTATTGTCACTTTCACCACCACTGACATTAGAGATCTCGGAGTAGGCAGCAACAGCGGGGACCACCCTCCTTGGGCTGATCTTGGCACTGTCGTCAGACCGCTGGGTGGCGGCCATTGCTACCTACTCTTCCTCTTCCAATGCCATCGGTAAGGTCTGGGAATAGATGGGAAAATAATTCCTCTGACTCGAGTGGAGGGGCTATGGTGGTGGTGTCTTTAGGGGTGCACATAGTAGAGAGTGAGGAGAGTGCAGATTCAGAGGATGAGGAGGGTGCAGAAGCGGAAGGCTGAGTGAGCCACTCAACCAACTCTGGTGCGTCCTTTGACATAATCGCACGCACCTTCTCCAACTTCCCACTTAGGCTCTGGCCTACTGCACCTGCCCAACCCCTACCACCCCTGCAGAACGGCCTGCCTGTTCCTCTGCCTGTCATTTTCAAAATGACTCTGTGCCAAAGTCCCTAGAGTAGAGCAGTATTTGTGGAAGCAGGTTTATCGCACCCCTCAATCAGTATTTTGTGGAAGCAGGTATATAGAACCCCTTAATCAGAATTTTGTAGAAGCAGGTAAATCGCACCTGTCAATCAGTATTTTGCGGAATCAAGTATATACAACCGCTAAATCAGTAATTTGTAAGGGCAAATATATAGAACCCCTTAATCAGTAGTTTATAGAAACAGGAATATAGAACACCTGAATTAATATTTGGTGGAAGCAGTTATATTGCACCCCTCAATGAGTTTTTTGTAGAAGCAGGCATATCTAACCCCTTAATCAGTATTTTGTGGAAGCAAGTATATTGCACCCCTCAATCAGTATTTTGTGGAAGCAGGTATATAGAACCCCTTAATTTGTATTTTGCAGAAGCAGGTATATTGCACCCCTCAATCAGTTTTTTGTGGAGACAGGTATATAGAACCCCTGAATCAATAATTGGTGGAAGCAGGTATATGTCACCCCTCAATCAGTATTTTGTGGAATCCGGTGTATCGCAGGCCTCAATCAGTATTTTGTGGAAACAGGTATATCGCACTCCTCAATCAATATTTTGTGGAAGCAGGTATATCGCAGGCTTCAATCAGTATTTAGTGGAAGCTGACATATCGCACCCCTCAATCAGTATTTTGTGAAGCAGGTATATAGAACCCCTTAATCAGTATTTTGTAGAAGCAGATAAATCGCATCCGTCAATCAGTATTTTGCGGAATCAAGTATATACAACCCCTTAATCAGTAGTTTGTAAGGGCAAATATATAGAACCCCTTAATCAGTATTTTGTGGAAACAGGTATATAGAACACCTGAATCAATATTTGGTGAAAGCAGGTATATCGCACACCTCCCCGAGTATTTTGTGGAAGCAGGCATATCAAACCCCTTAATCAGTATTTTGTGGGAGCAAGTATATTGTACCCCTCAATCAGTGTTTTGTGGAAGCAGGTATATCGCACCCCTCAATAAGTATTTTGTGGAAGCAGGTATATCCCACACCTCAATCAGTATTTTGTGGAAACAGAGATATAGAACACCTGAATCAATATTTGGTGGAAGCAGGTATATTGCATCCCTCAATCAGTATTTTATGGAAGCAGGTATATCAAACCCCTTAATCAGTATTTTGCGGAGGCAGGTATATCGCACCCCTCAATCTGTATTTTGTGGAAGCAGGTATATCAAACCCCTTAATTAGTATTTTGTGAAAGCAGGTATATCGCACCCTTAATCAGTATTTTGCGGAAGCAGGTATATCGCACCCCATAATCAGTATTTTGTGGAAACAGGTATATCAAACTCATTAATCAGTATTTTTTGGAAACAGGTATATCACACCCCTCAATCTATATTTTGTGCAAGCAGGTATATAGAACACCTGAATCAATATTTGGTGGAAGCAGATATATCGCACCCCTCAATCAGTATTTTGTGGAAACAGATATATCAAACCCCTTAATCAGTATTTTGTAGAAGCAGGTATATCCCACCCCTCAATCAGTATTTTGTGGAAACAGGTAAATAGAACACCTGAATTAATATTTGGTGGAAGCAAGTATATCACACCTCTCAATCACTATTTTGAGGAAACAGGAATATAGAACCCCTGAATTAATATATGGTGGAAGCAGGTATATTGCATCCCTCAATCAGTATTTTATGGAAGCAGTTATATCAAACCCCTGAATCAATGGTGGAAGCAGGTATATTGCATCCCTCAATCAGTATTTTATGGAAGCAGTTATATCAAACCCCTGAATCAATATTTGGTGGAAGCAGGTATATCGCACACCTCCCCGAGTATTTTGTGGAAGCAGGCATATCAAACCCCTTAATCAGTATTTTGTAGAAGCAGGTATATCCCACCCCTCAATCAGTATTTTGTGGAAGCAGGTCTATCGGACCCCTCAATCAGTATTTTGTGGAATCCGGTGTATCGCAGGCCTCAATGAATATTTGGTGGAAGCAGTTATATCGCACCCCTCAATCAGTATTTTTTGAAAGCAGGTATATAGAACCCCTTAATCGGTATTTTGTAGAAGCAGGTATATCGCACCCCTCAATCAGTATTTTGTGGAAACAGGTATATAGAACCCCTGAATCAGTATTTTGTAGAAGCAGGTATATTGCACCCCTCAATCAGTATTTTGTGGAAACTGGTATAAAGAACCCCTGAATCAATATTTGGTGGAAGCAGGTATATCGTAACCCTTAATCCTTTTTTTGGGGGGCAACAGGTATATCACATCCATTGCAAATAGTTCTTCCAATAACGCTTGTCCCTCTATATACCTGCGGTATCACAGCAGAACCGCATAGAACTGCTGCACAATACAAATGCACTATAATATACTTTCTATGTTAGAAAGTATATTATAAGTATATCAAACCCCTCACTATATCACACATATCGATAGCACACCTATACCAGCGTTTGGTGTCCCTAACGGTCTGTCCCTGCTCCACAAAGCAACCTCTCCCTACACTGGCAAAACACAGAATGTAAAATGGCTGCCAGATCGGGTTCTGTTATAGGGTGGGGGTGTGTCCATGTGCTGAAACGTCTCAATTGGCTGTCTTGTCCCACCTGATGGATGTGCCATGGGTCAAAGTTCGGCACAAAGCAAAAGAATATGGTGCATGCGAACATCGCCATATGTTTGCATGTTAGGCGAATCGTGAACGAGCAAAGTTCGCCGTGAAATGACCGCCGGGCGAACCACAAAGCCATCTCTAGTTCTGATTACTAAGGCAACAGTCATACACTCAAGCCTCACCAGCACATAAGCTTTGCAGGTAATGCTTCTGCCTTATAGAGGTTTTTCAGGATTATGGCCCTTTTCAACTAGCCCCGGAGTGTGTGGAACCTAATCAAAAACTTCCCTGCTCACCACTGCTCCATCCCAGCATCCTGGTTCCATTTAGTGATCCTCCAGTCCCCTTCATGTTCACTTCTGGCTGGGATACAGATGGGTTCATGTGCGCTGCAGCAGCCAATAACTGACCTCAGTGGTGATGTGTCACCATATGACACAACAATTGCTGGGTCACATGCCACTTTTGAACATATCACTGCTTAACCCACTCATTGGCTGCATTAACATACGTGACCTCTTCCATACATGGGCCAGAAGTAAAAAGGCCAGGGATCAGAAGATCTCCAACCAGAGACAGGGTTCTGGAACAGAGCAGTGGGGGCCAGGTGAGTATGAGCTTTTCATTCGTAACCACATGCTCTGGGAGTTATTTAAAAAAGACCAAAATCCCAGAAAACCCTAAAAAATTATAACTATTCAATTACTAAGTATGTGATTTTATTTTTTTATTTATTTTCTGGTTTATTTTAACTAACACTTTCTGACACTAATAAGGTGTCAATACACATTAGATGAATCTTGGCCAAACCTGATGATATTGATGAGATTCTCAGATTATCTAATATGTATTGGAGCCCATCAGGAGAGAGAAGGATTAGCATATTGGGCCTCAATGATCAGTGTTTTATCGATTATTTTCACAAGACATGTTCATTGTAGGTTATGGTGAGAAGATCCCCTTAATCTAACCGTAAATTATTTATTATTTCCTAATAATATGTACCACCAGCTCAGGGGATGGACAATGGTTAGTCACTGTGTCCCAATTGTGTTCTAATGTGTGGTTCTCAACTGAGTAACTTTATCAGTAACAGTAGGGCAGATTTACTAAGCTTGCATATTATGTAAGCTTTAGCTTGGCTGTCTAGACATGCACCAAATTTATCAAAGTGGTTCATGCTGGATGATAAATTTTGTACATGGCTAGACACTTTTGCCTAGCTTTATACCAACTATTGTTAAGCTTAGGCCTCATGCACACGATCGTTCAGTTTTTTGCGGTCCGCAAACCGCGGATCCGCAAAAAACGTAAGCCTCCCATGTGTCTTCCGCAATTTGCGGAATGGAATGAGCGGCCAATTGTAGAAATGCCTATTCTTGTCCGCAAAATGGACAAGAATAGGACATGTTATATTTTTTTTGCGGAGCTACGGAACGGAGCAACGTATCCGGATAGCACACGGAGTGCTGTGTCCGCATCTTTTGCAGCCTCATTCAAGTGAATGGGTCCGCATCCGAGCCGCAAAAACTGCGGCTCGGATGCGGACCAAAACAACGGTCGTGTGCATGAGGCCTTACTTTGAGAAAGAATTTTATGTCAGATTTGTGGTGTAATTTTAGCAAAAAATGGCGCATCTTAATCCATGCCTCTTTCGCACAAAGCCTCCTGCTTTTCCACTGTTATTCGGATGAGGTATAGAAACTTTCTTTAAGGTAATCATATACACTCACCTAAAGAATTATTAGGAACACCTGTTCTATTTCTCATTAATGCAATTATCTAGTCAACCAATCACATGGCAGTTGCTTTAATGCATTTAGGGGGGTGGTCCTGGTCAAGACAATCTCCTGAACTCCAAACTGAATGTCAGAATGGGAAAGAAAGGTGATTTAAGCAATTTTGAGCGTGGCATAGTTGTTGGTGCCAGACGGGCCGGTCTGAGTATTTCACAATCTGCTCAGTTACTGGGATTTTCACGCACAACCATTTCTAGAGTTTACAAAGAATGGTGTGAAAAGGGAAAAACATCCAGTATGCGGCAGTCCTGTGGGCAAAAATGCCTTGTGGATGCTAGAGGTCAGAGGAGAATGGGCCGACTGATTCAAGCTGATAGAAGAGCAACGTTGACTGAAATAACCACTCGTTACAACCGAGGTATGCAGCAAAGCATTTGTGAAGCCACAACATGCACAACCTTGAGGCGGATGGGCTACAACAGCAGAAGACCCCACCGGGTACCACTCATCTCCACTACAAATAGGAAAAAGAGGCTACAATTTGCACGAGCTCACCAAAATTGGACTGTTGAAGACTGGAAAAATGTTGCCTAGTCTGATAAGTCTCGATTTCTGTTGAGACATTCAAATGGTAGAGTTCGAATTTGGCGTAAACAGAATGAGAACATGTATCCATCCTTTGATGGCTACTTCCAGCAGGATAATGCACCATGTCACAAAGCTCGAATCATTTCAAATTGGTTTCTTGAACATGACAATGAGTTCACTGTACTAAAATGGCCCCCACAGTCACCAGATCTCAACCCAATAGAGCATCTTTGGGATGTGGTGGAACGGGAGCTTTGTGCCCTGGATGTGCATCCCACAAATCTCCATCAACTGCAAGATGCTATCCTATCAATATGGGCCAACATTTCTAAAGAATGCTATCAGCACCTTGTTGAATCAATGCCACATAGAATTAAGGCAGTTCTGAAGGCAAAAGGGGGTCCAACACCGTATTAGTATGGCGTTCCTAATAATTCTTTAGGTGAGTGTATATAAAACAGGATGTGCATGGTCGGGGGTATAGAAGCAGTTAATATATTTTCTATATAAACTTCCATGTGTCTCTTCACAACGCTGCTCAGTTTTATGGCCTCAACTTCTCCTCCATTGCAGAACACACCAGATTTCAATGATGACTCTATTCACAGGCATCATAATTATAGCCCAAAACAGGTCATAGATCGTCACTGACACATCTTTGAGACATCCACCCAAGACAGCTTGGAAAAATTATTTGTCTGTTAGTTTTTTTTGTTGTTGTTTTATTTTTTTATTTTCTATTTTTTTTTGGGGGGGGGGGGTTCTCAAAGAAGAGAATCTGCATGCATAATACATAGTGGTACTGCAAATCTGGTGATCTGGTCTGGATAAGTGTGTGGTCTTCTCAAAGGTTTCACTTTATTCTCCTACCCCTCTATATTAAATATTTCCTATACAACAGCCTTAGTAGTATATTTTGTTTTATCCATCTGGAAAATATATATTTAGTGCAGTAAGGCTCAGCGAATGCCAGTTACTGACTATGACAGATGTTTCATGACAATTTTTTTTTATTTGACAGACAACCAGCTTTAAATTTTTCCTCTGGCTTTTTTATTTTTATTCTGCCTCCAGAAAAGAAAGATTAATGTCTAACAAAAGGAACCTATATCAAGCCGAGGATACTTTGCATGCATTTGTTATACCCTCATAATATGCATATTCAATAAAAACACCAAATGTTATATCTTATTAAAATGGATATGCATGTAAAACAATCACTATTAATGAAAGTGGGTAACATTTTTCTATATACATCTAGGTATCATAAGGACTTGGTGTAGATATCAGGTATAATTAATCACAGTTATAAATAATGTATCGTGCCGTCTAGAGGCACCATAAACTTTTTAGAAAAGGGTAAAAAGTTTTGTTACATAAAGGACGCCAATAGCACCTGGCTATGGTGGAAATAGGACTGGAAAAAGTAGTGTTGCATGTCACATTCATTTTTGGCATTCTTGATGGAATCTGCAACACAGATATTAGCAGAGCTTTAGTTCCAATAGAAATGTATTTTCAGATATAGCATGAGGGCACTGTATTTGACTTGTGGGGTCCACTAAAATAGTAGAACACAAGTCCTTTTTGTGGGATAAATTAGCACTTTAGCGCTACTAACCATCCACTAATTGATTATTAAACATTTCTGATTTCTTCCAAAAACAGCACCCCCCTTGTCCCCCGCCTTCCACTGCTTGTGTGTGGTATTGTAGCTCAGTACCATTGGAGTCAATGGCGCAGAGCTGCAATACTTCACACGACCAGCTGTTTTTGAAAGAAAGCTTACATGTTTTCCTAATCCTGGATAACCACTTTAAGGTCCATCTCAAGCAAGGGCCTTTTCCACAAGACAATATCCAATTCCGTCCTTAGTACTAATTCTTAGTACTTCTACAATTTGCTGCAAAATCTTAGTTTTAAAAGAAAAATGTCACCAAAATTTGTATCTGCCAGTTAAAACCCGATAGCAACATATCTCCTGTTTTGTAATCTGTTTTTATTGCCTGATTGGAAGGTTTATGAGCCATAGACACAATTGTCTGGAGGGGACTCTATTGAATTCTATGGGAGAGTTTTCTAGGAATACTCTGTGACCTGTAAAGAGGTCATTGTACAAGGAAATAATAGATAAGCTGTGACTATCACCTATTGTGAATAGTGGATCCTGTCTTATCTATACACAAAGGTGATATCATTATAGGCAGGATTAGAATGACAGATAAGCAGGTACCTGCAGTAAAGTGATCTGTACAGACCAAGAACTGGCGCCTATTATTAGACTTAGTCGCCAGTGCAAAAACTGCAGGATTTTATGGTTTTATTTAAATATAGATATTAACATGTAAAATTTAAAATAACATCATCAAATATTCTTTAAAACTATGTTAAACATAAAAACATTTTCTTTAAATGCTAGTTTTAAATAGTTATGCTATTGAGAACCAAGTTAGAATAAAATTGCCTTTTTATTTGCATTTAAGAGAAAGATCAATATTTCCTACAAAAAAGTTGTATGATATTTTTAGTAGAATACTCAGGATTCTTATTTAGACAGTAGAAAGATACACGAGTACTATTCTACTTTTACCATCACCTTTAAAATCAAAGCCCGGAGATTTGGAACGGAGGCACGGATCGGAATCCCATGGAAGCACTATGGAGTGCTTCCGTGGTGTTTCTGGCCGTGCCACCGCATCGCAAAAAAGTAGCACATGCACTACTTTCTTGCGGTGCGGACCGTTGGATGCGGATCGCGAACCCCATTCAAGTGAATGGGTCTGCAATCCGCATGCGGCTGCCCCACAGTCTGTGCCCGTGCAGTGCAGAGCCCTTGCGTTTGTGGGCATGAGACCCTAAGGATGATAAAGTGACAATCCTATATTAAAGAGTTTCCTTTCTAAGTTTCCTTCATAAAATATATACAAAATGTAATTTAAATAAAAAGAAAATGGAACTTTTTATAGCTATCTCATAACAAATGAAGCACAAGAAAGCCCAGGGATATGCTGACTATCTGCAATCAATGTTACTGTTTTAAAGCCCTTGGGCCTTTTAGAAACTCATGACTTGCACACTTTTTTTTGCATGAGACTACACACAAAAACAGTCTTTTCTTATCCGCAGGAGTCAATGCTGCTGATCAATGTTTAGTGCCACAAAATGCAATGCCCGATACCTGCCTGGTTTTAAATTCCCAAGTGCAGTGCTCTATAAAAATAACATTTCTATATTGCAAACTATATTAAAACCACTGGTTAGTGAAGAGAAAATTCCAATGAGACCATATAAAACAACACAAGAAATGTGATATGTAGGCTGATAAACATGCCTGGGGTGAAAAAAATATATATTTTTTGAACTATATGGAGAAAAGCTAAATAAGTGAAAAAAATAAAGAGTTCCTTGACAAGTCCATTGTTATGTGGGTGAATAACAGGGACGCTAAAACTAAAGTTGACGTTCTGTGTAAGTATTTGACAACAGAGCTGATGTGATGGTATGAAATGGTATAATTATGTACCGTAGCTATAGTTATCTGCAAAAATATTCACATTGTTACCACTATACCAGGCTTTTAAAGCCATTGTAAATTCAGAATACAGAAATGGGTACTTATGGCACAACAACAAAGTCAGGGTACATCTGTTCTGCCCTCCCTCCATTATGACGGGGTTGTCAGTGGGAATTATCATGCAACCATTTTCTTTTATCAACATACCTGTCATATCATTTCCTATTTGTAATGGATCAAACACGTACTGTATGGTTAATCAGCCACTACTTGTTAACTTCCAGGCCTAGGAGCACTTCATTCTTATTTTCCTCATTTTGTATTGTAGTTAAACTGTTAACCTCCACCCTGAAATTATAGCACAACCTTCTCCTGCACTTTCTTGCTGCATTTAACAGAAACATTTGTTAGGGGACATGGATTCCTGCTGAAAAAATAATAGGACAAATGGCCCACTAAATATTTCAGTGACCCACATAGAGAAGAATTATATGGCGTTCACCTGGCACCTATTGCTTTATTGTTGAATTAAAACTGCATTGGTAATGAACAGAGAGGGCAGGGTAGTAAATTATACCAGTTAATGGGAGTGTCTTGTGTCCAGACCAATATGTTCTCTCAAGGGACTGTGTGTTTGTGTGACTAGTCAAATGGCCGCTGCTTGGGTTAATTTATTATCTGCCCTTCCATGTTCAATGATGCAAATGTAATGCAACAATTAAAATGACTTATGTGCTTATTCTTCTTCTTATGTGGATGGTTAAAGAACAAAATTAAATTAATGTCACTCATTATCTTTCTATGGTACATTTTAATGTTTTGCTTCATCATTTGTGTCATTATTTTTTTATTAAATTATGCTATTTATTGGATTTTCTGTGTGTTCTCTTTTTCTTATTTATATTGAGGCTGGATCAAGACAATATAAGGGTACAATATGTGTATCAAGAGAACATTAGAAATTAGTCAAACCTGTTTGAGTTTCACTTATTATAACATTTAACATCAAGCTACGATTGATTTTTACATTAGTTTTTTACCAAAAGCAGGACAAAACCCCTGGAAGGATAGGTGGGGATTGGAAATATTTTTTGAAGGTCAGTGTAAAGTTACCTACTAGCAATATTCTTATGAGAGGTACATTACAAGGTACTGCTTTCCTCATCAACCTCATTCCCCATCCACTGCTGTGTTTGGCTTCCTTCTTTTCAGTCCGATCTTCCACCTAATTTGCCTCACCTGCAGTGCTCTGTTTATGGATGTTGCTGTTCTAGGCACTGGGGGAGATTTATAAAGATTGGAATACCCATACTCCAGTCTTGATCTTCCTGCACTAGCATGACATGCACCTAATTTATTAAATTAGGAAAATCTCTGATCTGCTATGCACCGGATACTGAAGTCTACACCAGCTACAGGATGGCATAAACTTCAGCTATAACTTACGCCAATTTCTAGAAAACGTTATGGTGAATCTGGTGGATGGTGTTAAGGCCCATCTCTGCCACTAAGATCTTCCCCTTTTCTCAAAAACATTAGAAAAGTGAGGGAAACCTTAAAAAGTTGCAGATCATGGTGCTATCCAAACAGCAGAGTGATTACCCACTCGCCTGTTTCCTTAGGCCTCATGTACACGACCGATGTGTGCATCCGTGTCCGTTGTTCAGTTTTTTCCGTGATTTTCTGCGGACCCATTGACTTTCAATGGGTCCGTTGAAAACTCGGAAAAAATGCACCGTTGTTCATCCACGTCCGTGATCCTTGTTTCCTGTCCGTCAAAAAAATATGACCTGTCCTATTTTTTGGACGGACAACGGTTCACAGACCCATTCAAGTCAATGGGTCCGTGAAAAAACACGGATGCACACAAGATTGTCATCCGCATCCGTGATCTGTGTCCGTAGGCTACTTTCACACAGACGGATCCGCAGATCCGTCTGCATAAAAGCTTTTTCAGATCTGAGTTTTCACTTTGTGAAAACTCAGATCCGACAGTATATTCTAACACAGAGGCGTTCCCATAGTGATGGGGATGCTTCAAGTTAGAATATACTAAGAACTGTGTACATGACTGCCCCCTGCTGCCTGGCAGCACCCTATCTCTTACAGGGGGCTGTGATCCGCACAATTAACCCCTCAGGTGCCGCAGGGGGCAGACCACCCTCCCTCCCCAGTTTTAAATTCATTTTTGGCCAGTGCGGCCCCCCCTCCTCCCCTGTATTACATTCATTGGTGGCCAGTGCGGCCTCCCCTCTCCCCCCCTCCTAATTAAAATTCTCCCCCATCATTGGTGGCAGCGAAGAGTTCCGATCGTAGTCCCAGTTTAATCGCTGGGACTCCGATTGGTAACCATGGCAACCAGGATGCTACTGCAGTCCTGGCTGCCATGGTTACTTAGCAATTTTAGAAGCATTATACTTACCTGCGCTGTCTGTGTCCAGCTGGGTGCTCCTCCTACTGGTAAGTGACAGGTCTGTGCTATAATCAATGCGCCGCACAGACCTTTCACTTACCAGTAGGAGGAGCGCCTGGCCGGCCACAGACAGCAAAGGTAAGTATAATGCTTCTAAAATTGCTAAGTAACCATGGCACCAGGACTGCAGTAGCGTTCTGGTTGCCATGGTTACCGATCAGAGTCCCAACGATTAAACTGGGACTCTGATCGGAACTCTCCGCTGCCACCAATGATGGGGGGGATTTTAATTAGGAGGGGGGGAGAGGGGAGACCGCACTGGCCACCAATGAATGTAATACAGGGGAGGGAGGGGGGCCGCACTGGCCACCAATGAATGTAATACAGGGGAGAGAGGGAGGGGGGGCCGCACAGGCCACCAATGAATGTAATACAGGGGAGGGAGGGGGGGGCCGCACTGGCCACCAATGAATTTAAAACTGGGGAGGGAGGGGGGTCTGCCCCCTCCTGCCTGGCAGCACCTGATCTCTTACAGGGGGCTATGATACACACAATTAACCCCTCAGGTGTGGCACCTGAGGGGTTAATTGTGCGGATCACAGCCCCCTGTAAGAGATCGGGTGCTGCCAGGCAGCAGGGGTCAGTCATGTACACAGTTCTTTTGTGTTAGAATATGCTCTGTGTTAGAATATGCTGTCGGATCTGAGTTTTCACGATATAACTCAAATCCGATGGTATATTTTAACATAGAGGCGTTCCCATGGTGATGGGGACGCTTCAAGTTAAAATATACCATCAGATTGGAGAAAACTCCGATCCGATGGTATAATAGGGACCCTATTGACTTTACATTGAAAATATTGTGTCAACGTCAAACGGATCCGTCTCCATTGACTTACATTGTAAGTCAGGACGGATCCATTTGGCTCCGCACGGCCAGGCGGACACCAAAGCGACTTTTTTTTTACTTTCCTTCATGTCCGTGGATCCTCCAAAAATCAAGGAAGACCCACGGAAGAAAAAACGGACACGGATCACGGAACTACGGAACCCGTTTTTGCGGACCGCAAAAAAAAAAAAGGTTGTGTGCATGAGGCCTTATGCTTAGCCACCTAGGGAAATGAATAGCTGGGACAACCTCTCTAGCTTAAAACTGGGCCATTTACCCCTTTACTGACTAGGCTCATTTTCCTTTTTATTTAGTTCATTGTGCCCTTGAAAGCTGTAACTCCTTTTTCCATTCTTCAAAAAAAAAAGTTCAGCTCACCCCTGTTGCTTCATCGAGAGTGCTAGATACATGAAAAACCAGGAGTGGAGCAGGTGCACATGCAAGATAAAGTGATCCAGCACTCTTGCTTTTTGATAAAATCTATAGGCTTTATTGAAAAGATAAAATAACACTATATAGCACAACAGCACATGCCTGCCTACGCGTTTAGGACCCTACGGTTCTTAATCATGGCCCATGTTTGGACCCTTTTCAGTATTTCTGTGATTTTTATTTTATTATTTTTGTTTTTATTTTTTATAACTACGAAAATGTTAAATTAAAAAAGTTGTTAGTCTGTTTTTTTATAGCAAATCTGCAAGAAGGCACATAAATTAGTTCTTGGTTTTAAAGAGGTCCTGTCACCAGAATAAAACCTCTAAACTGACTATACAGACGTGTAGAGCTGTGCCCAGGGATCCCCCTGCACTTACTATTATCCCCGGGCGCCACTCCGTTCGCCCGGTATAGCCTCCGGTATCTTCATAGTTAGGCTCCACCCAGTTGAACCTGCCGGCGTCTCTTTCTCCTATGCTGTAGCGCTGACCAATCGCAACGCTCAGCTCATAGCCTGAGAGAAAAAAAAAACCTCTCAGGCTATGAGCTGAGCGCTGTGATTGGCCAGCGCTACAGCATAGGAGAAAGAGACGCCTGGAGGTTCCCCTGGGTGGAGCCTAACTATGAAGATACCGGAGGCTATACCGGACGAGCGGAGCTGCGCCCGGGGATAACAGTAAGTGCAGGGGGATCCCTGGGCACCGCTCTACACGTCTGTATAGTCAGTTTAGAGGTTTTATTCTGGTGAAAGGTCCTCTTTAAGGTCCACCCCTCTTCCTCCCACCCTAGGCATGTGCCGTCACATGCCTTGTCATAAATATGGCCTAGCTCACTGCTTCTGAATGTTGAAAGGGTAGGAAAACTCAATTTGGACATTTTTGGTGAAAAGTGTTAAAAAAATTGGGCATAGCTAAGAAGAGTCATGAAATGTACCAACTTTATTACTAGGGTTAACTATTATCTTGGTGCCAAATATTGGAGTACATAAACTCACCAAGAGGTAAGAAATAGAATAGTACCTCATATTTCTAGCAAGATGCATCACACACTGTTTAGACTATAAGAAATGTGTTACAGCTTCTGCTTATCTCATCCTACTTATATGCTGCCTAAATTTATTATAGTATTAAAAAATCCCCCCCCCCCCCCAATGTTCTTGAAGCTTAATATGCTGACCTATGTATGGGCAGAATATTCTATTTACAGGATTTTTGGAGGCCTGCATATATATGAAGGGAATACTCCTTGGCTGTCAGGGCAGCGATTGACAGGCTGCTCTATATATGTGCCTGTACAGTAGCTTGTCAGTCATTGACCACAGTGGTGGGAGGAGATGGGAGCTCTACTCATGAACATACCAGGCTCATAAATTATGTAGCTGTGTTCCTAGTAGCCATATAGCTTTAACAGCTGAACAAATTTAGATCTTAATATATGTGCAAAAACATGGATTATAGACATGATGTTGCAGATAAGGAGATTTGATGCCCTAATCACTGCACATATACTTTTAGTATACCAAGATACGAATGTAAACATAAAAGTGATAACCCTTTAGTATTGCTATTTGCTAGTGATTTAATTACCTGAGACTAAAGTCTACACAGACATGGATACTAACTAATAAATGCCAAGAAGGCTGCCTGATCTCAGTAAGTAACTTTAGGTCAGGTTTTGCCTTGACTTGCCCTATCGTAAATTACACCATTAATTTGAAGTGACCTGAACGTTCTGCAATTTTCCTTAGAACAATCTTTAAATCAAGAGTTTATTTTGACTAATAGAAACAAACTAATTTATATAGATGAGGATTTTTGGTCACCAATGTAATTGTAAAGCTCACATTGCAAACTCATGCATGAATTAATTAAATTAGGCTTATCTTACTAGAGAATTGGCAAATACATTAGAATAATACAAACTATCCAAACTGGCAAAGAATGCACATTTCCCTAATGCTACAAACATTTAATCCATTAAACCCATTATCAATCCCCACTTGGAGAAATAAAAATGCAAGAATTATAGGCAAGGAGTCAAGACAAGCAAGCCTGGTGCTGAAATTAAGAAATTCAAATCTTATTTCTGGCAGAGTATAGAAAAAGTGTCTGTGTGAAACTAGATAATCTCACTCCTGCCTTAAATCAATAATCTTCCTGGAAAACATTTTCCTTTGCAGGCTTTCTCTTCAGATTAATGACTGTGTATCCCATATGGTAACAGATCCACTGCAAAACTACACATAAGACGTAACCCAAAGTGACCAACCTACACAGAAAGAGCCTGCAGCCAGTACAACAGAGCAAATAAAGCAAGTATACACAGCAAACAGTGTCACAGTGAACTGCACTGTGACACAGACATTGATGGCATATCACTAGCATATGTGACTAATGTAGGATATGTGTGGGTTCCACGTCTGGGAATTATCCCCTTAAAGTGAAGCAGAGCACACTGCACACTGGGAGTGTGCTATCCACTCACTGCTATATGGGACTTCTGAAAATAGACAACTATTTTTGGACACCACGCATGCCCAGTGAGGAGCCTCACTTATCTGACATTAATGGCATATCCTAGTGATATGCTATTAAGGTCTGAGATGGGCAAACCCCTGTGCTGTATTCTGCAGGGCAGGCCAGTGTGCTTATTGCCATTTAATTGATATAACAAATCGGTTCATATTATTGAAATAAAGATCTCTTGCAGATTCTATGAAGTAACAAAATGTTTTTAATACTAGTGTTGGTCAAGCACCAAAGTGCTTGGGTGCTCAAGTAGAACACCTCGGGATGCTCGGGTGCTCGGTAGCACAATGGAAGTCAATGGGAGAACCTGAGCTTTAAACCAGGCACCCCCTGCTCTGAAGAGGGGAGGGTATCTGGTTCACAAGAAAAGGTCAGAAATTGATAGAAACACCACTGAAATGGTTCAGGAAAAGCATGGGGAGGATGTCTGGATGCATCTTGGACTCCCAGGTCGCTGCTGGGAACGATGTTGTCCAAGTAGTACGCCACTTTTACAGACTGACAATATTAAGCACAAAACCGAAGAGTCAATAGGTCAGCATTTTCAGTTGAGAGGCGGATGCGCTTATCAATTATTATGCCCCCAGCAGCACTAAATGCACGCTCTGACAAAACGCTGGCAGCGGGACAGGCCAGCACCTCCAAGGCGTAGACCGCCAGTTCATGCCACATGTCCAGCTTGGACACCCAATAGTTGTAAGGCACACAGTGATCACTGAGGACGCTGACACGTCTGCTATGTACTCCTTCACCATCTTCCAAAATGTTTCCCTCCTTTTGACACTAGGCTGCGGAACAGGTTGAGGGTGGGGGCGGGGTGTGATAAAACTGTCCCAGGCCTTGGAGAGTGTTACCCTGCCTCTGTTGGTACTGCTATGTGTTCCCTTTGTTTCCCCTCCTTGGTTGGCCAAGGAACTACGTATTCTGCAGACAGTGTTGTCAGCTGGAATTTTTTGGAGCAATTTTTCCACAAGGACCTTCTGGTATTTCACCATTTTGATTGTCCTCTCCACCACAGGAATGAGAGATGAGAAGTTCTCTTTGCAACAGGGGTCGAGAAGGGTGAACAACCAGTAATTGGTGTTGGCCAAAATGCGTACAATGCAAGGGTCACGGGAAAGGCATCCTAACATAAAGTCAGCCATGTGTGCCAGAGTCCCAACAGACAAGACTTTGCTGAGTATGTCTCTCAATCTCCTCATTCTCTTCTACCCATCCAGGCTGAACAGATGGAATAAAACTTCCATGGTTACTACCCTCTGTAGCGGAGGCATCCTCCTCATCATCTAATTTGCGCTAAGAAGACGAACTGAGGGTGGTCTGGCTATCACCCTGTGTACTTTTTTTCCCCATTTCCAGCTCTTCCACATGCAAAGTGTCCGCCTTAATTGTGAGCAGCGAGTGTTTGAGTAGACACAGAAGTGGGATGGTTATGCTGATAATAGCGTTATCGCCACTCAACGTCTGTGTTGATTCCTCAAAGTTCCGTAAAACCTCACAGAGATCAGACATCAATGCCCACTCGTTGCTTGTGAAGAACGGAAGCTGACTGGAAAGGTGACGACCATGTTGCTGCTGGTATTCCACTACTGGCCTCTGCTGTTTACAAAGCCTGGCCAACATGAGGAATGTCGAGTTCCAGCGCGTGCTCACGTTGCACAACAGTCGGTGAGCTGGCAATTGCAAGCGCTGTTGCAGCGTTACCAGACCAGCGGAAGCTGTCGATGACTTGTGGAAATGGACACACACGCGGCACACCTTCACCAGTCAAATTGGGGTAGGTTTTGAGAAACCACTGAACCGTGTGTGAGCTTGCCAAGCTCCAAAGCTGGCACCAAGTTACGGCCATTATCCGACACAACCATGCCTGGTTGTAGGGTGAGTGGCAAAAGCCGCAGCTCAGTCTGGTCCTTATACCCTATCACAGCTCTGCGGCAGTGTGCTGTTTGTCACCTAAGCAGGTCAGTTTAAGTACGGCCTGTTGCAGCTTCCCCACTGCAGTGCTACACTGCTTCCAGCTACTGACTGATGGCTGACTGGTGCTGTAAGATGATAATTCAGAGGTGGAAGTGGAGGAGGAGGCGGAGGAGAAGAGGGGGTTGCAGCCACTAACGTAGATGGTGGCGGAAACCCTGATGAAAGTAGGGCCCGAAATCTTTGGCATCGGTAGTACCTGTGCCATCCCAGGGTATGACTCCCTCCCAGCCTCCACAACATTCACCCAGTGTGCCGTCAGGGAAATTAAATCCAAGTCATATCTCAAGCCTTATTTTAAGAACTGAAAATTTACTTATAGGATTGCTGCCTTAAATCTGGTGGCATTAGATGCAGAGCTTGTTAAGAGCTCATTTGCATCCCTTCCCTCTCAGAATTCCAGAGGAGCATGTATGGCCTATAAGTCTCCTCACAATGATTAAGGTGCTCTCTCCCTAAGGAGAGTTAGTTCCCCACTGACCCGGTCACAGGCCTCTCACCCAGTTAAGCCAGTACTCTCTGCACTGCACTGATGAGGGGCAATCACCCTGAAACAGCTGTCTGTAGATGAGGTGCTGGCTTATTTAATATCTACGTCATGTCTCAAGGTGTATTTTAAGATCTGAACATTGACTTATAGGATAGCTGCCTTACATCTGGTGGCATTAGAGGCAAAGCTTGTTAAGAGCAAATTTGCATTTCTTCCCTCTCAGAATTCCAGAGGAGTATGTATGGCCTATAAGTCTCCTCACACTGATTAAGGTGCTCTCTCCCTAAGGAGAGTTAGTTCCCCCGTTGCTCGGACACAGGCCTCCTACCCAATTAAGCCAGTACTCTCTGCTCTGCACTGACGAGGGGCAATCACCCCGAAACAGCTGTCTGCAGATGAGGTGCTGGCTTATTTAATATCCAAGTCATGTCTCAAGGCTTATTTTAAGAGCTGAATATCGACTTATAGGATAACTGCCTTACATCTGGTGGCATTAGAGGCTGATATTTAGGACGGATGCACACACGTTAAACAGGAGGTATAGCACAAGTAATGTCACTGTCACCAGCGGCTCATAAAAAATGACACTGAATAAATGTCACTGATATTTAGGATGGGCAAACGTTATACAGGAGGTAAAGCACAAGTAATGTCGCTGTCACCAGCGGCAAATAAAAAATTGCACTGAATTAATGTCACTGATATTTAGGATGGGCAAACGTTATGCAGGAGATGTAGCGCAGGCAATGTCGCCGCCACCAGCAGCAAAATAATTAGACTGAATGTCACTGATATTTCGGATACGCTAACGTTATACAGTAGATGTAGCGCAGGTAATGTAACTGTCAGCGGACATCATCTACAGAAAAAGTACACTGGATCACAGATATTTTTAGGCTGCGCACACGTTACACAGAAGATGTAGCGCAGATAATGTCGCTGTCACCAGCGGCGAAAGAAATTACACTGAATGTGACTGATATTTCGGATGCACCAACGTTATAATGAAGATGTAGCGCAGGTAATGTCGCTGCCACCAGCAGCAAAAAAAAAATAGACTGAATGTCACTGATATTTCAGATACGCTAACGTTATACAGGAGATGTAGTGCAGGTAATGTAACTGTCCGCAGCGGACACCGTCTACAGAAAAAGTACACTGGATGTCACAGACAGGAGTGTAGATCGTATTCGGCCAAACACCGCAATGTGCCGAACTTGCTCGCCCAACACTAGTTAATACACATTAAATGAAAGTTAACCAATATAGGTGGGAGAGGCCGACTGTCTAATATGCAAGGGAATATGTAGAACCTCAACAGTAGCAGCTCCCAGCCTAACCATAAAGCTGTCCATACACATAAGGATTTTCTGCTGACAACAGATAAAATTTCCACAGATACTGTAAATGCTTTATAATAATGTACATAGGTGATATTCAAACATCCCTTTAGAAAAAAAAATAGTTATGTACATGGTAAAATTAGAAATATTTTTAAAGAGACTTTATTGACAAAAAAAAGGAGAAACATTTTGATTGATAACTATCTCAGCACTTACTAACTCTCTCACCTAGAAAAGTGCCTTGGAACATGTTGGCACTATATAATTAATTATTATTTTTTAACATTATTATTAATGTGAATACTATTTAATAAATTGTCTTTATCTTATCTGTTGTCTTCTGAAACTCTGAATATGTATGGCCAACTTTAGTAAAAGATAATCCTCAGTCTCTTCAGCTTCCGCATTACTTATCAAACTGTCATGAAGAACTGCTAAGTATTATGTTATGTTGGAAGCAAAAGAGTTAGAATCAATCAATGGTTGATCAATGGTCCCTATCTATGCCATGAAGGTCACTTTGATTTTTCAGCTTGGGAAGCAAGAGCAGAGAGTGGATGCTTGTACTAGAACTCAATAAAAGAAACAACAACAATGTAGCTTTTTTGTGATTCTTTTTCTCATTCCATCTATATGAATGTTTCCAAATGCCAGTCTTCAATCAAGTATCACCTACAGATCATGAATTGTGGATATGCCAAAGAGAAAGCATATGTACTGTTTTTATTTGAATTACGGCTAAAGACCAGAAGTAAATAATTGTTTGAAAAATTGTCAAATTGAGCAAAACTGATCCATTATCAAGTAGTATAAAGGCACTGAATAATCAAACAAGCAATACACATTCAATTAGTCATTTTTGTGAATGCTGATGAATGCTGATGTTGACACCTAAATCAATGTTTGTTTCCCTCACTGATGATTCCACAGTAGATATGGAATTCAACTGTTTTTCCTGACAATCTTTTATTTGATTGCACTCACAAATTTTTACACAATCCTCTGCACATCTAAAGGGTTGTCATTCAAACTTTACTTTTGAATAACCACTTGATCATGACTCGGTCAAGACAATATACTCGTGAAAAGGGCCTATTGATCAATGTGTTTTTAAATCTTTTTGTAAGGTTACCAATACATCCTTTGCTAAAATTCTGCATCATTTTCTATATTTTATAAGGTGTGCCCCCGTGTTAGCCAAGTTTTTTGTGTTGTATAAAATGGATGCTGATGGAGAGTCATGTAACCTGGCAAATCACTGTCTCCTCCATTCAAATACACTCTACGTGAAATATGCACTTGCACTATTAGGTGTTAGAATGGAGGAGGTGCAGTGTGTTAGAATGGAGGAAGCTGTGATATGTTTGGCCATATGACCCTTCATGATCAGCCATTTTATGGACATCGCTTCTATGCGGAGAGCACACGAGATTTCCCCAACAAAAAGGCATAGCTTATGAAATATAGCAAACGACGCAAAATATCAATAAAGTTTATATTAGAAAGTGTCACAATACACATACACATTTGTTAGCAGTAGCTTGAAAGTGTCCAACTTCTTCAAAAGCAATTTTTTTTAAATTGTTTTTGGGATTTTATATTTTCAAATTTGTTCAAAAGGGTACTAAAATATGTCAAACAATGCAATGTTTTGGCATAAGTCTGCACAATAAAGTCCTGTGGGTTTATGGCTCATCTAGGACAAAGACAATGTGGAATCTACTGTAGCCTTATATTGTCACAACTAACTTTCATGCTTCATTTGAGGATTCGTATGGGAGTCAGACTCCACCAAAACAACAGTGACATGAACATACCATCAACAATACTTTAAATGCTCCAACTTCCTGTAATAACATTTAGATTCCAAGCAATGGTCTCCTGACGTTTTTAGCTCATTAACAATTTATTGTGTTGTACAGTGTAAAAAAAATCTAATCCACCCAGTGTGAATAATATAAATAAGGAAATCCATTAGTGCATTGCACTCAGGTATAATGCATTTTAGAAATCCATTCAGTTTTAGTTCTCATGATTTCCCCAATGCCGGTAAATCAACTGTTATTACAAAATGAACATTTTATTCATATTTAATACAACTGAGTAATGATCCCTATTAAATACCAGCCCTATCAAGTAATTGAGTTCCTGCCCTTCTGAAGGGTTGAAGTGAATCAGTAGGTTTGTTGTAGCTGCAATTATATTGTACTTCACTATTTTCAGCCAGATTGTATCTAAGAAGGTAATAATACGTCTCGCACAGTTAAAATGAATTATACTTATCTTACTTTTTTCATTCAGCATATAATTATTAGATCTGCATATAAAGAGAAAAAAGTAGATTTGCTATCATCTTAAAAAAAGAAAAGGACGGCAATATTAATCAAATATATATGTCCTTATAGTAAGTGGAAATACATATCAATTAATGAAGCACTAAAATCTCCAGTAGCAGTAATGTGCCTCGGATGTTAGGTGACAGGGCAGGGCATCAACAAGCTATCATGACTTGGCTAGGGTATTTAGATACAGCAGTTGGCAAGAAATATAACTAGAGTGAGATAAAGGAAAGCCTGCATATGACTAATAAAGCCATAGTTGTTCAAGATTTTCAAATGTTTTAAGAAATATGAGACATTTGACTGCTAATCACCAGAATATGTTCAGGTTATATAGCATGGTGTATAGTTTTATATATTGAAAAAGAAGTAATAATAATATAATTTAATTAAAGCAGTTTTCCACTCCACTTTAACATCTGACTTTGACATCTCACTCTGGTACTTGACTTTGACATCTGACATTTGACTCTGACATCTGACTCTGACACTTGACATTTGACTTTGACATCTCACTCTGGTACTTGACTTTGACATCTGACATTTGACTCTGACATCTGACTCTGACACTTGACATTTGACTTTGACATCTCACTCTGGTACTTGACTTTGACATCTGACATTTGACTCTGACATCTGACTCTGACACTTGACATCTGACTTTGACAATTGACTCTGACACCTGATTGTGACATTTGATGCTGATATGTGACTGCCCAATTCCTAAGCATGTGTATGGTTATTTGCCTATTATGTATTACTACCTGAATATCTAATCAAATAAGCCATAGTTGCATGTAGTTATAGTGCATTGCTTTGAGATCATTGCTATAATACAGAGTCCTTCATTAATCTCTATAAGTGTGGCCTCTGAGCATGAAACAAGTACAACTGGCATAGCATAGCTATCCTGTCGCTGTTTAACTATTCGTGCTCAAGGGTTTACTTTAAGGATGTGATTTCTGCCTTGTAAATGGCTGTAAACCTATGTGGTACTCTGTGGCTGGTGGCAACCAAAAATAGCTTATCTGATGGATTCTGAACACCCACCAATCTGATATTAAAATCTTATCCTGAGGACAAACTACCAATATCTACAGTGGTGTTTAAGGGTGCCTGCTCACAATGAGGATTAAATGTGTTTTTTTCAACTAAATAGCTGCGGATGTGCTGTTGCTGATTTTGGCTCATTGTACAGTACCAGCAAAGTGAATGAGAATTTCAGAATTTTCATCCACGTGCAGCATGTCAGTCTATACTGTGGATATTATTGCAGATTTCACCCTTTTATTATTTTTTATCAAAATGGATTCACACTGAAATTAATGAAATTTGGTTTGTAGTTGTGCTTGGAACATAATAATTTTGGGCAAACTGAGCTTTCCAGCTGTGACTTTTATATTATCCTTATGTGCAGAATTCAGTAGACCGCTAAGCCTTTATTCTAAATACATTTAATCAGTTTCACGTATCCAGCTCTACAACCAAGAATTTAAGCCACGTTTCCTTAGAATTACCTGCACTCTCTTTCTCTCCAATGGTTAAAATACTTGCCAGATGGTCAGAAAAGCACACTCCCCTTCATGTCTTTCTGCACAAAACGACCAGCTTAATTCATTCTACTGTCTCCATTGCATAGCTATGAGATATTGAGAAGGTTGGGGGATTTGTTTGTTTGAAAACTACTTCTTAAATCTAAATGCATGATTTAGTAAACTTGTATATTGATTTCATGAAGGATTATCATTTTGAACTGTTGCTGTCAGGAAGGTGTCCCCTAATCTGACATGGCATTCTATGCAGCTGCTGTACTGAAGTGCCATGTTATTACCAAGTGTAAGAAGGGACAGATGGAAGGGACTAAAACGACAAGATCTGACTACACAGAGTGGGTTTATAGTCTGTTTCTATACCAAAAAATGCAGTAAACAAAAAAAAAAAATAATACTGCATTTTTACTACATTGCTGAACAGAACACTAAATTGAAAAACGCAAAAGCCTTTTTCTTTTTTCTTTTTTTTTAACAACATTCATGTGGATCTTTATATTCTCTGTCATGGAGAAATCAATGCAGTACAATTTACATTTCAAATGTATAAGGTAAATTATTTATTTCTCAGTATATAGAATTGTTCAGTTGGCCATGGCAAAATATGGGATTTGGCCACCCCAAAGGTTTAGATTATAGGGATTGGTAACAATGCTCACGGATAGTTTTAGTAAAATGAACCAATTGTGATTTTTTTCTTACAATCTCCCAAACCTTTAGGCAGAGACACATGTCAGTTTCTGTAAAAAATGATGCAGTCCATTGATCCAGTGCTGAAATGCATATAATCATATTACAGCTCTCATGTTCAGCAGAAAATGTCAGTAACTAAATATTTAAAAATATTCATTATACTCCTTTCTGTGTGGGGGAAGAGAGAACGGCTGGTGTCGCACACAGGTTTTTTGAGTTTGTGCTGGATTTGGGGTATTTTTCTGCAAGTTTTGCTGCTTTTCAAAGCAAAAAAGACCAATGCCTGATGGTGCATGGAAGTCTATGGGAAATATTAAATACAGGACAAACATGTTTTTTTTTTTATTATTATTGGGATTTGTTGGGTCCATTTAATCCATTAATCCTTGTTAAGGCTCCCAAGCCTGTCATAGCAAAGTATCATAGCAGGGCTCACTAGGAACATTGTAATTTTACCATAGACTGCAATGCGAAGCCATTATATTCTAAGGTTTAGGCTATCCATGGTATAACCATAGCTATGGTATAAGCTTTGCATGTACAAACCAGCTAAGAAGAATACAAAAAGTAAAAAACAATATATAAAAAGATATAAAAAAATCTAATAATCAATTTCAAATAAAAAACAACAAAAAACAACAAAACCCAAACACAGTTCAAGAGACGGAGAAAAAAAAAAGCTATGGGTTTCAGAATAAGGCAATGTAAAGATTTTTTTTCCAAAATATTTATATTGTAAAAAGTATTAAAACAACTAAAAAGGATACAAAGTGCTGGACTCTCTGATGGTCAGGACTGTGGGAGCGTGCATAGGCACACCACATATCTGCACTGTGGCAGTGGCCACAACCCCTGGATACAAGCAGTGTATACTGTGATGGAAAAATGAATTAAGGCAGCGAAAGAGGCAATATGGACAATCACAATACATTAGTAAGAGTATTGTATTAACTGTGTCTACTTGATGAATGCCATTTGCTGAAGTGAGACAACCCCTTTAAGCTATGACAACATATTTGTTGCCATTTCTGTTTTTCTGATCCGGTTTAGGAATAGACAAAATAAAAAAACACAGCAGCAGTGAATCCATCCTATGATGGACTCTAACAGACCATAACAGGGTCCAGACCATAACAAGAATGTTTTAATTGGCAAACGTGCTAGAAATAGGGCTTACTTTGTTAGGAGCTTGATTTTGTTGATTTATCAGCAAACCAGAAACATACTTAGCATGCATAAAACTATTTTTTTTATTTTTTCCAGATCTCTCTTTCAAGTTCCCTGGTGCCCCCTTAAGGTTTATGGTAGCCACTAGAAATGAGTGAATCAAAGCTGACAAAGTGGAATTTGTTACGAATTTTAGGAAAAATTTGATTTGCACCAAATGCAAATTTCCTTTGCGCTTCATAGTAAAGAATCAAATTTTTCCTAAAATAGCTGCTGTACGTGTGAGAACATGGGGCAAGGATCTGGGAAGGTGGGATTACACACAATGCCATGCATGCAGCCAATCAGCAGCCAGCTAGCCCTGTGATGTCACAGCCCTATAAATAGCCTCAGCAATCTTAGATTCTGACATTTACCAGTGTACTTAGTGCAGGGAGAGACATGTCTGCAGGCGCTAGGGACAGTGATTGAAAAAAACGTCATTGTGCTAAAAAAAAAACGATTTACAAGTGCAGGGAAAGATTAATCAAGGTGCAGGGAAAGGATAGGGAGGAATCATTCCACAGAATTTCTGTTGAACAGGGTTCAGCAGGGGAGGTTACAGCCTGGGTAATAAGAACAATCCTAATTCACCTTGCTGCACTGTCTGGGGATCCAAATTGCCATTATACAGCTCTGTAATTCCATCAAACCGTTCTTATTAGGGTGCAGGTGCTGTTTGATACAGCCATTAACAGGGTTTATTGCAAGTAAATATTTCTGTGTTTTATTTGCCCTAGTGCGATGCAGTTATATGTCCTAAAGCTTTTTTTGGTTTGTATTAGTAGGAAAAAAGGGCTCATCAGCCGTTATGTGGTGAAGTGAGAAAATTACATCCCTTTTTGTTCTGTATTAGTGGCAAAAGTAAAATATATTTGCCGCTCAGCAGTGTAGTTATCTGTTCTAAAGCCCTTTTTCCGTGTATTAGCGGAAAAAGAAAAAAACATATTTGCCGCTCAGAGGTGCAGTTATCTGTTTTAAAGCCCTTTTTTGCATGTATTAGTAGAAAAAGGAAAAAAATTATCTGCTGCTCAGCAGTGCAGTGATCTGTTTTAAAGCCCTTTTTTGCATTTATTAATGGAAAAAGGAAAAATATATTTTCTGCTCAGAGGTGCAGTTATCTGTTTCAAAGCCCTTTTTTGTGTGCATTAGTGGAAAAATGAAAAATATATTTGTCGGTCAGCGATGCAGTTATCTATTTTAAAGCACTTTTTTGCGTGTATTAGTGGAAAAAGGAAAAATATCTTTGCCGTTCAGTGGTGCAGTAAGATATTTTATAGCTCAATTTGCAGTGTATTACTGGTGAAATACAAATATATTCGCCTTTCATCGTTGTACTTATGTGTTGAAAAGCGTGTTGTGTAAAAATAGAAAAAGAAATTGGGCCTAATTGCCGTTAAGCGGTGAAATTAGATATTTTACAGCCCAGTTTGCCATGTATTACTGGCAAAATACAAATATATTCACCATTTATTGTTGCACTTATCTGTTGAAAAGCCTTTTGTGTAAAAATAGAAAAAAAAAATGGGCCTAATTGCCATTCAGCGGTGCAGTGAGATATTTTTTTTTTTATAGAATTTTTGAAAAATTTGCTCATCTATAGTAGCCACATTTAATTACTTTATACTTGCTCTACAGCTATATCTTCCAATGCTTTCTTTGTAAAAGAACATGTTGCTCTTTCTCTCTACACTAAGAACTAACACTGAAAAAACGTTGCCTAATGCATTTATAATGGTTCTTTAGGATGTAGGATGATAATTCATGACAGCCAGAACAGTGGAGAGCTAAGACAGCTCTTGAGCAGCCCGCTTTGAACTAACCCATCCACTGGACGGGTTTTTTGTGTGCTAATAGGGCAACATCCATTTTATTTCCCCTGATAATTGCCCTCTAGAGAAAACAAGCCATTATAAATAATAAATGCTAGTTGAGAATGTGTTTGTGATAAAGTAATATTTAAGTATTTTCAGTAATTTTATTTTATTATTTCCCAGAGAACCCTTTTAAATTTTAAAGCAACTGTCATGTTCAAGAAAAAAAAAAATCACATTAACTAGAGAACAAGCAGAACACTTACCTGGGTCTCCCCTTTTCATCTTTTCAGCTCAAGATTCACTGATTCCTAGGCTCTTCTTCAGTCATCCAAAATGGTCTCACCATTTCCCAAATGACCTGGTACACACTTTGCATTTGGTAAACCAAGACACTTTCTGCTGCCTTATGATTTGTCAGCATTAATCACATTAGCTGTATTGGCCAATCCAAGACCAGGGCTTAACGAGTATGAAGTGCCCTGAACTGCCAAATACAGTGCGATTAAAATCTACTGCACTAATTGCAGCGACCGGGCCGCAGGGGAAATATGTGAATATTGGTGGGCCGATGGGGGTAGTAGTAGTTTACTTACAGTTCTGTAGAGCTCCCTGGGCTGGTATGCAGTGAATGAAAGGACAGGAACAGTTCCTTTCAGGGCACATTCTGTTGTCTAGGGACTCCCGCCAGAAGGTAGAAATGGATTTAAGGTGCCGTGGAGGCAGGGTCCCTGGTGTTTGTGACGCCAGCACCGTAATGTGCAAATAGGTGATAAGTTCACACAATAAGGAGACCAGTTCTCTTAACAAATTCCCAGTACTTTACTGAAACTGATCCAAAGGTCATCAAGGTGTGCAAAAGTCATTTACAGAAAGGCATGTTCTACAATGGTTCAGGTTAGTTCCCAAAAGTTGCATAAGGGGTTGTTTTTTTTCTATAGCAATCAATCCCTTGTTTCTCCAGGCTGGAGGAATATACTATCTCTGCTGTACTATATAATCATATACTTTGGTATCCTCTCTAGGAATACTATCTTCTGACAGGTGGCCTTTCTGTGTCTAGTTATGGTGGGCAGCTTGTAATCTCTCCACCAAATGCAAAGGAGACTAGAGCCTGATAAACGACAATTACCTTCCTTTGCCAATATTCTCACTGCCTCTCTGGGTTGCCTGGATCTTCTGTAATCTTTCCCTTCTATAAGTTGGTACATGGAACTAACACTGGAATTTTGATAACTCTCCACAATGGCTGCTGAGGTGCAACTTTTTCCTCAGACATCACACTCTCCTCCTTCTTCTCTGAAAGAGCAGGGTGGAGTCAGCCCTGGGAGGTTTGTTAGAACCTCCCCCTCCCTATGCAACTTAGGGAACTCAAGCACAAGCACATTTTCATGAAACACAATCACAGTATAAGGCCTCATGCACACAACCGTTGTTTTATTCCGTGTCCGTTCCGTTTTTTGTGATTTTCTGCGGACCCATTGACTTTCAATGGGTCCGTTGAAAACTCGGGTAATGCACCGTTTGTCATCCGCGTCCGTGATCGGTGGTTCCAGTCCATCAAAAAAATATAACCTGCCCTATTTTTTTCACGGAAAACGGTTCGTGGACCCATTCAAGTCAATGGGACCGTGAAAAGACGCGGAGGCACACAAGATTGTCATCCACGTCTGTGCGTCCACGTTCGTTTTTTTCCTATCATTTGCATGGCAAACCCGTCTTAGACATTTTTTTTACATTCCTTTATGTCTGGTGATCCTCCAAAAATAAAGGAAGACACACGGAAACAAAAACGGAAACGGACCACGGAACAACGGAACCCCATTTTGCGGAACGGAACACAACAACGGTCGTGTGCATGAGGTCTTAAGCAATGTGCTTCAGGACACTGCATAATTTTCATTATGTGTTTTTAGCTCCAGTTTATAGTCAAATTTGAATGTCAATTGGGAAAACTCAGTAGTGGTGGACTTCTGGTTTCGTGTGGATTGCTGTTTTTATGTTATAGCATGCCATGTTTCTAATTTAAAATTTAATCAGTTCCCTGATATTGTGTATTGTTTTTTAGAGATTATATAATGTAACAGAAGGAGGGGTTGTGAACCAAGTAAGCAGGTTGGACATTTGCAACAAGTTCAGTTAACCTGCATTCTGGAACTTTCATGGAAAAATAAATCCCCTCTTGTCAAGCTAATATTACCTTTATACTGTCGTTTTTTTTTTCGTTTTTTTTTTAGAGCATACATCATAGTGATAATGCAAGCCTCTAGCTGGCTGCTTACTCATGCATATTGAAGTTCAGAGAACGGTCAATGAACCCTTAACGCCATCATATTATGATATTGTACAGTACATTAAAGTGCTGAATTTGGCAAGTTCAATAAAAGGCAAATTCCTCGAAGTTCCTGAGGGAATGTCAGGGTCTACCTAAATAATTATTTTTCTCTCTTTTAGTATTAGAGGGAATCTGTCACCAGTTTTATGCCGCTAAGTTCTAACAGCTCCAGCACATTCCAATGAGTCCTGATATTTATAAGCTTCTTTCTCCACCCCCTGCCACTGATATTTTTCCAACTGAATTAGCAGGGGATAGAGAAAATCAATAGCACATGAATATTCAGGACTAGGGATGAGCGAAAACATGGAAGTTCAGGTTCGTCGGGTTCGGCAGAACTTCGGGTCAAAGTTCGGGTTCGGGACCCAAACTTGACCCAAACCTGACCCTAAACCAATGGGGACCCAAACTTCACTTTATTATTTTCCATTATAACATGGTTATAGAGGAAAATAATAGCATTCTTAAGACAGAATGCAAAAGAATATGGCAATTTAGGGGTTAAAAAAAATGAATCACCTCATCCACTTGATTGCGCTGCTGCAGTGTCTTCTATCTTCTTTCAGCAGGACCTGCAAAAGGACCTGCGATGATGTCACCACGCTCACCTGAACACCAAACCTGAACCAGAACTTCAGTGAAAAAGTCCGGGTTCGGGTCTGGGTACCCAAACTCGCAAAGTTCAGTTCAGGTTTGCTCATCACTATTCAGGACTCATCAGCATGCATCGGAGCTGTTGAATGCAAGATTTTAGCAAAATGGATGAATCAATTAAAGAAAGTAATCCAGAATTTTGCTAAGCGCCTTTGTCGCTAGTTTATGTTGCCCTTTGGACACCATAAAACTGATGACAGGTTCCCTTTAAATTTAAGGCTTCATTCACTTCTCTGCTGGAGACTGTTAGGAGCCCCTGTCGCAGATTCCTTTAAAAATCCCCAACAAATTAGCCAGCATACTGCAATATTTTGTATGGTGTTGGGACCTATGACATCAACCAGATGGATCTCATTATAACCAGTGGGGTCTGTTGGATGCCTTTTTATATCCTTTAGCCGGTGTTTCCATTATTTTAATTGTTCTGCCTCTATGATGGAGCAAAACCATGGAAAATACAGTGCTGATGTTAATGAAGCCTAACAGTCCTAACCTTAACTTTATTAAAGTTAAATAAGTCATTTTTTCATTTTAGAAATGTAGAAAATTGTTTAGCTACAGCTGTTCACTGGAAACTTTTACATTTTTCAGTAAAATATGTTGTAATATAAAACAGATTTCATATGGTAGCTATTTTAAAGTGGCACTGTGCTTGCATTAAGCTTTTGATATGTTATAGGGACATATCAAAACTTTAGATTGGTGGGGGTCTGAGCACTGATACCCCCAGAGACCTCTAAAACGAGAATAGGGAAGTGTACACTTAGTGAGCTTTCTGTCCTTACTGCAGGACAACTATGGGCCTGTCTGTCTCCCATATCATCGTCTAATGAAGCACTTCTCTTCCCTCGTTCTAGAGATTCCCAACCAATCAAAATGTTTGATATATCCCTATTACATATCAAAAGCTTAATGAATACAGTGCCAATTTAAACTCTGAGCTAAACATCTCTGCTATTTCTAGCGCAGGAGCTGAGGAATGGGCATGACTAAGGTATACAATGAACAGCAAAGAGTAACTTCTTAGCCTCTGAACTAGATATAAAACAGTGTATCAGTACTAGTGTTATATCCCTTAATAGCAGATAGGCACACCTGTGGCCCAGAGACAAAATACAACATTCAATATCATTCTGCGCAACCCCAAAACTAAACGTCTGGATGTAGATGCTCATGCGTAGCTTCAATGTCAAAAAGGAGTGGCACACAGCTAATGAGAAAGGATGGGAAGGGGCTAATAGTGCACTGTGTAGCATCTCTGAGCCCTACCTATATCAAGAGAATGGGGTCCCTTGGAAACTGTTTGGAGTATATGATGTAGAGAGGTGGAAGTCTAAGCATGTGGCTTATGGCATGTTACCACGGCACTCATGATCTTTAATAGAAAGAGCCACTGACATGCATAATATACTCTCTGGAATGCCAACTGGGGAAGAATAGATCCTCATTCTCCCAATATTTGGTGGTCCAGGAAGTGGAATTATTACTATTATTATTCCATAAATGTTTACTTCTTACTGTGCTCCTTGGGAGTGGTTTAGAATGATATGACCCTTTCTCCAGAAAAAAAAAAAGATGTGTAATCTCTGCCTTAAGGGAACCATGCTTTGAATAAAAAGTGACCTTTGAAACAGAATTGGTAATCAATATACTAAATAAATGCGAATTTATTAAAAAATACTGTGACTTTTGGATAACAGGTACTTTTCAGGCTGACAACATGAAACATTTTCCTAATTCAATAGGTAGTTCTTTAAGTGTTGCTGGAGAAATGTAATTAGATTGCTATGATTATGTGTATGGATCATACAAAATGTAAAAGCTTTTAATGTACAATACAATATGTACCATAATCACTAGTGCAGTACACATCAACTGTCAGATATCTATTGTATTTGTAGTCAGCTTTAACGGAAAGCCATTACAGCAGTCAGATTTTTAGCTCCGCTTTACTGTTATCATCACTGTGATTTTTCATAATTGGCATGTTTATTCTCTTCATTCTAGAGGTTAATTAACTTTCTTGTTTTTCAAAAACTGCTACAAGTGATTACCTGATTACATGATCAGGTTACTTGATTTAGCAATAAGACATACACTGCCTATCATCTTCAAGACGCCTAATAAAGTGAGATTGATGAATATTAACATTTTTTTTTTCATCTATCACTTTTACACAGATTTTCTTATACTCTTTTGAGGTTTACATTATAATGTAATAAAGTACAACAACACAGGAACAATACAAGCATCATCTAATACTAACAAAATGACTCTCCACTAGGGGCAGATTGGCCATTAACTTTACAAGGAAAAATTTCAGTGGGCCGGTCACATGATGACATACTCTAATAAGACCATCTGCCTCAAAAACTATTCAGTAAGTAGCTTAGCATTTCAGGTGTGAATGTCACTCAAGGTCCAAAAGCCAGTTCATTGTGTGGCATCACTTATCCATAAAGAGATTACATTAGTTACAACTTTAATAAGCAGGGCCACAGTTTATGTATAAGCCTAATCTGTATCTGATCACATAATATACAGTATATATACACTATCTGTTGAGGAGACTGAGGTCCTTTGGAGTGCAGGGGATGCTCTTAAAGGCCTTCTTTGACTCAATGGTGGCATCAGCCATATTGTATGGTGTGGTTTGTTGGGGGAGCAGCTTATCTGTGGCTGAGAGACAGAGATTTGACAAGCTCATTAAGAAGGCCAGCTCTGTCCTAGGTTGTCCCCTTGATCCAGTGCAGGAGGTGGGAGACAGAAGAACTCTAGCAAAATTAACATAATTGTTAGACAATGTCTCCCACCCCATGCACAAAGCTATTGTGGAGCTGTAGAGCTCCTTCAGTGACGGACTGCTGCATCCTAGGTGCACGAAGGAACGTTATCGGAGGTCCTTCCTCCTAGCAGTTGTTAGGATTTATAAACACCACTGTTCGCAGAAACCCAATAGTGAATTTTTAAAGTAAATTTTGTGTTATGTTTTGATTGTATTTTACTCTTTCATTTCATTTTTTCTCCTATTGTGAATGTGATTGCTGCTGTTATGCCAAAATTTCCCCACTGAGGGACAATAAAGGGATTTTCTTCTTCTTCATCTTCTTCGTATATTACTCACCAACATGTAAAAATGAAAATTCATGACATTTAAGTCTCAACCATAATAATGACCTGAAGTGCCCACAAAACACCCACTTTTACTGGCCAGTTTTCTGGGTGGTCCTGGCAAAATCGAGAGCTGGCAACTCCTATTGTTTAATAGGTTTGCATATAGGGTGCTGGTTATTATTATAGCGATCTGTAATACCATGAGATTGTATATACTGTATAATTCTGGTACTAACTATCTCACTATAGTACTCTCTGCCTCTTTTATATTTTTCCAGGGTCATTTTAAGTTCCCAATTCCTCCAACTATATTGATCCTTCATTCTGCATATCTAAACAACATAGTGGTTTAGATTATTATACTTGAATATTAGAACATGTTTAACTAGTTTTATGCCCAGTGGAGGGCAGACCAGATTTAATGAAAACAGAGGATGTTAGTGCTGATCTAAAAAGAATTGTGAAATGGATGGTAGTTCTCTTATATTAGAAGAAGTTAGAATTTTGTACTGTAACAAATCTATTAAAATGCATTTTTCTGTGATTATTTTTTTAATTATGGCTTACAGTGTTACGCATTTACACATAAATTGTGACTGAATTCATGTATGAAATGTGTATTAGGTAGACATATTCTTCATGCTTGAACAGGAAGAAGCTAGATCATCTTTGGACTACAGCCAGCACTGGCATTTCAGTCTTCATGGTTCTGCTGAGGCAAAGACAGCTACTCCTAATGACAAAAACATCATATTGATATGAAGAAGAAGAATTAAAAAAAAAGATAAAGAAGACTAAGAAGGAGGAAGAAGAAAATGTAATTTTGTTTTAGCAATCTGCAATCTTAAACTAGACTGTACGTCTTCAGCAATTTACTTGTGTGGCACAATGATAATTGATTTTACAGTTTGAAATAATATTTTTTTGTAATGTCCATTAGCAAAAAATAACCTAGGACACTTCAAAATCTGCAAGACATGCATCAGAATATGAATCTTTAATCTCTTCTTTAATAATGCATTCAAGTCAAAATGGCTGCAATCACACTTGTACAGCCGCATATACCTTGATAAATGACCACCCATTTATCTTGACAAGCAGGAAGGAGAAGAAGTGTTCTCTGCCTACAGTATAAAACGTGAACAAAATGAAACTTGTCTCTCGGGTAAAAAGGAGAAAATATAGGGGTGGCTACTGGGAAATAGAATTCTATATGAGCAATGTTAATTATTTGCTACACCCACTCAGTACCTACTTATTCAAATTCATAATGGCAAGTCATTTATTTAATGAACATAGTAGCTTGGTTTCTTCTAGTATGCAGTGTGGGATGATAGCCTGGTAATGTCTTTATGATCTTAATAATACCATTAGTGATCACCATTTCTGTTTTACTATGTGTTTGCTGCTCTTAAAGGGATTCTGTCACCATGAAAATGCAATGTAATCTGCAGGTAGCATGTTATAGAGCAGGAGGAGATGAGCAGATTGATACTTTTATAGGAAAAGATTCAGTATAACCTTTATTTGCATTCAAATCCTCCTCATTCTGGGCTTTGACAGCCTGTTCTCTATGACTGTGTATACAGAGATAGCTGTCAATCACTGATACCTCCTTGACTTCAGAGCCCAAAATGAGCAGGAATATAAATGTATAAGTTATAAGTTATACTGAATTGCTTTTCATAAAACGATATATCAATCTGCTCGGCTCCTCCAGCTCTATAACATTCTGCATGCAGCACAAACCCCATTGTTCCACATGACATGTTCCCTTTAAACAGTAAAACAATTGTTAAAAATGTAAAATAAGTTGGTATTTTCTACTCTTAAACTTTTATAATAGAGCACACCAGTATCTTATTTGCTCTATGAACCACTAAAATAATATGCAGTCTTTGTATTCATTCAATATCATTGCGCATTGTAAATAACAATAGATACCCAGAACAATATGGGGCCAATCCAATATCGCTACTAGAGATGAGCAAATTATTCAAAAATTTGAATCGGCTGATTTGCCAAATTTTACAAATAAATTTGCTTTGTGACAAATTACTTTGCCATGAAGCACAGTTCTTTATAAGTAGAGGGTGCACTCCCCGTCATTGTACCCCACACATGCCGCGTTCATACATGATCACGGCATCTGATATAAAAAAAAAGTGTAAACATAAAAAAAAATAATCATACTTACCTCAACCATTTGTTTGCAACAGGAAGGCCGCCGCCATCTTGCTTGAAGATCTGGCGCTAAATCTCGCACGGCCTGTGATGACATCATCAAGCCGGCCAACCTCACCGCGCACAGGATTTAGTGCGAAATCTTTAAGCAAGATGGTGGTGGCCAGCCTTTCGCTGGATGAGGTAAGTATAATTTTTTTTAGTTTTTTTACACTATTTCAGGTAAAATCGTTTCGCTACCACGAAGCACAAGGAAATACGGCATTGTAACAAATCAAATTAAGGCTACATGCACACGACTGTGCCGTTTTTTGCGGTCCGCAAACGCCGATCCGCAAAAAAATGGAAGCCGCCCGTGTGCCTTCCGCAATTTATGGAACGGAACAGGCGGCCCATTGTAAACATGCCTATTCTTGTCCGCAAAACGGACAAGAATAGGACATGTTATATTTTTTTTGCGGGGCCACGGAACGGAGCAACGGATGCGGACAGCACGCGGAGTGCTGTCCGCATCTTTTGCGGCCCCATTGAAGTGAATGGGTCCGCATCCAAGACGCCAAAACGGCGGCTCGGATGCGGACCCAAACACTGGCAGTGTGCATGAGGCCTTATCCTGAAATTCTGATCAAAGTCCACTTCGAAATGACTTCTCGTATGGCTGAGGATCTGATGTATATTTCCATCAGCACAGCCCTGACAAGGAGCTCTTACAAGAGCATTTTGCTAGGCAGCAAAGTCTATTGCAAATGGTTCTACAGTGATATTTATAGATTGTATTGTAAATATTGTGTTGTTAATGGTTTTGATGGTATATTTTCCTTACAATGTTTGTAAAAATGCCTTGGATAGGACTGCTTCAACAATGTAAACTGTATTTGTTTTAGCAGCTTGCAACCTTTACATCAGCTTCCCCAGAATAAAAAGGGTTACATTTTTGCCGTCTTGTAATCCCTTGGAGGTTTGATCGGTGTTGCAGTGTCAGTGAAGGGCGCCATAATTCTCCCTGGCCTGTGAACTATGTTATTACCTTGCTGAAAGTCACCATTTTCCCACAAACGTGTTGCACTGACTCTACCATTTATAGATCCGAATGCCGCTTTCCTGTTAAAGAGTTTTATGATAATATAACTGGCCTCTTGGGCTGACTTTATGCCTTATTATCCTTCCCTTAAACAGTAAACAGCAAGAAAGAAATTATCCACAGGCACAAAGTCTACGGTGGGAAGGATATACCAGAAAGCTCTCAAATACAAAGTGCAAAAATAGTACAAAATTGGGAAAAAAAACAGGTGCCAGCTACAAAAATTTACATCTTTTTCACATATGCCACATCCAATAGAGGCAAGTTCAGTGTATTTGCTGTTTTCAAGAAAGTTTATCTTGCCCTACTTAAGAACACCTGGAAAATGTATGAGGGCTCCTTTTAACACACTTTGTCTTTCAGCATTTTTAAATGCTTGTAAATATCACCATAAATTTCTAACATTTTTCACAGATTTTTTTTTCAAGTGATTCTTGTGGCATTTTTATTTTGTAACATTTCTAATGTATGTATTAGGCTTGAACGAAATGACCTTCGTATTAAGTTGATTGGTTCAAATACTGTACTTTTATATTAATGTTGTTTCCGTACAGCATTAAAATGTATTGGCTCCATGGAGCCAAACTTCGTCTCGCATGAGTCTTCTGTAAATTTCTATCTGCGTATTTAAAAACAATTTCAAATAGCAATCCGAAATGGGCTTTGGTACCGAGGTACCAGCCAGTACCAAAGCCCACTTTTGATTGCTATCTTAAATAATTTTTAAATGCACAGATAGGAATGCAGCAGGAACTCACCAAAGTCTTGCACGACTTCCTGCAAAACTAACTTTTGCTCCACGGAGCAATTACATTTTAATTATGTACGGAAACAGCATTAAAATGAAAGTATTTGAACAAATGTTCAAAACTTCAAATCTATTATACAAGGGTTATTTCGCTCAAGCCGAGTATGTATGCAATTCCCCAGAGGACTACTCCAAAGGGTTAATTATTGCCAAATGGGTTAATTAAATGTTGCCAAGTAAAATGTTGTGATTTATTGTTTAAGCCCTCACCTCTTTATGCACTGTGTGATCCTAACAGCAACCTATGGGCAACAGATGGTTAACTGTTGGCAGACTGTTTAGGTTACCAGGATGATGGACTTAGCCTGCCCCCTATTTAGTTAGTTGAGCAGTTTATGCTTAGCAGAGCTAAAGGAAGGACATATATTAGAGAGTGCAAGACCAGGCCCAAGTCCAGCCCTGGCACATTCAGCTGCCAAAGAAGCTATTCTGCTAAAATAGTACCCCTGAAGGAAAGAGATCTTCAAAGGCCAGAACCGCTATCCAAGCCGTGCAAGATAACATCAGTAAGGTACAGTATTCACACATTTAGAGCAAAAGACTTTATTGGATGATTGCCTTCTGCACCTGCCACACTTTGAGACGGACTGGCTGTATAGACTTGAACGGCCAGATAGAGTCACTGCCAGTCACCATCACTTACTACTAGGTATCAGCACAATCTATGGAATTTGTTTAGATGACCAGTATTTTCTTTCTAGACAAGGAAGAAGTAGTCTATAGTCATGATGACATCAATTAGGGTGGCAGATTTTGACTAGTCTTGAGCGTATCGAGCTTTGGATCATAGATCTGAAGTCGATCCGTTCAAACACTTCGGTTTTAATGCTGTCTCCATACAGCATTCAAATGAATTGGCTCAGTGTGAGTAAAAATTTTTGGTATCGAGGTACCAGCCAGTACCAAACCCGACTTCAGATTACTATTTTAAAATGTTTTTTTTTAAAGACTCAGATGTGATTACCAAATTAACTCACTGAAGTGTTGTGGGACTTTGAGTGAAACAAACTTTGCCTACACTGAGGCAATACATTTTAATGCTGTACGCGAAGACAGCATTGAAACCAAAGTGAATGAATTGACTCTGATCCAAACCTCGATTCGCTCAACACTAATTTTGACTGAAACTCATTTCCTTTCATCTGAATGGTTCTGTTTTGGGGGGAAGCACATAGATTTCTGCAAGCCTCATCCAAATGAATGGAACTAGTTTTCAGTTGCATTTGAAGACATCCTTACAATGATTAATGTTTTTATCAATTTAGCTGCTAACAGCTCCTTTACACTGTTCAACTGAGCAGATGATTGTTGGGATGGAACCGTTCCTTCCCAACAATCACCTGGTTGTCAGTGATGGTGAGAGCTGCAAATACATGCATTGATCTCCTCCACAGTATGGGAAGGAGCCATTACTAATGTGATCAGCCATCTCCATACAGAATCATTGTTTGCCGACAGCAGAGCGTTGGTAATTGGCGGCACCTTTACACTGGCAGATTATCGCTTATGAGCATTCCTACGAACACTTGTTAGGGATGATCTGCCCAATGCTCGGGCAGCGTAAAGGGGCCTTAAGTGAATGAAATAACTATTTTGTCCCTGATATTTCATGGCCCTCTCGGAGGAGGATCACTTTAGCAACCAATTTTGAGTTAAAACTTTATATGAAGCAATGGGAGCATATGTAACACCCTGTACCATGTAAAATAATTCTAGATCAGCCTGCAGATTATAAAATAGATTCCAGCTAATTTACATTTTATTCATGTTCTGATAGCTTTCCTTTAACATATTGCAATATATTAACTTATTATTATCTACCATATGTGTCATTAAACATATTCTACTAATCCTTGATTAACTCCCACTTACTGTATGTTCAATTAAATGTATATCAGTACATCACACTATAAATCAGACAGGAAAAAGAAAAGGCAACTGAAAATAACACATTATGGAATAAATTAGAAAAGATCTTTCTTCCATGACCATCTCTGACCATGTCTGTATCGGGTAATGAAGCCCATCTCCATTCAATTGAATGGAGTTGAACTGCAATATCAACCCCAGCCTGTGGACAGAAGTGGAGCCATTTCAAGAAATGCATTTTTTTGCTAACCCTGGAAAACCTAATTAATTGATTTTTTGCCTTGTTATCTACCTTCTTAAAGATACCCATGTAGGTTTGTGGGCCAATTGGACCCCAGCGCTGTTGCTACTAAAACTTATACAAGACTGTTACTTATTCAATACAATAATGATACGTGTGTTGTGTGATGGCAGCATTTACTGTAATTTTTTTTTTTTGGTTGCTCGACAAAAAAACATTAGGACAGATTTATTAATCCTGTTAGACGGCAAAAACTAAAGGCCGATTTACATGAACAAACAATTCTTGTAGCAATCGCCAATAAGATCACTTCAAAGGACCAAGCGATCAATGCCCAGCATTCATTTCTACTCGTCTTGAAATAATTGCTAAACCCCTACTGCCAAAAGATTGGAGAACGAGTCAGTTGTTTCTATTTAATGACAAGCGATAACTCCTAAGGGTTCATATCAACTATTTGTTACACGACCAACAAGCATTGTCAAATGTTTTCTCGGCAGTCTTTCAATCATTCACAACATTTATGTGGGGGGTTATTATGTGAATGTGTCATTTGTATTCGAGTTTGTGTAATTATCTGTTCTTGTAAATGGGCCGCTAGATCAGGCAGTGTAAATATGCACCCGTTTGATCACAAAAAATATTCAGCGGTTTTTAGTCTACCGCCTGTATCTGAAAGCTTTTTTAATTGCATGTAATTCAAAATTTAGCACAGCCACAGAGCTATTCAGTAAATCTATCTGTATAGCGCCAGCTGCTGTTTGTTTTTTTCATATTTCTCTGTCCACCTTACTGAGGTGGACGCACATGCTCAGTTCCATCCTTTGATTGCCTCCTGAGCTGTGATAGGGAGAGAGCTGCAGCAGAATCGACACTTCGCTTGAGAAAGGACATATCCCCTGAGCTGCCAACTTGAAATAAATCTAGCAGAGCAATTGTAGCAATGAATGGTAATATCTCTAAATTCATGTGAAGTACTTACTGGTTCTCGATTTGTTAGAAAGACTGTCATGTGCCATATAATGTCTTATTTTCATTTTTTTACATCAGTCATGGGACAACCCCTTTAAGTCACGTCCCTTTTCATCTTAACCACAACCTCTTGCCTAGTGAGGTGAAAATTGTGCCAAATAAATGTGGCACAAGTGTTGCATGTCATTTTTTTACACATTCAGACAGAACTATGGCGCGTAGACTGAGATCATGCCCGTCCTATAGATGAGTAAATCAATTAGTACAAATTGATTCACTCATCAGTGTTCTTGGTCAGTAAGGGGCTTTCTCCACTGCTCAAGAGGTTTACCCCACCTACTAAATTGACAGGACTGGACATGTTGCCTGACCCTGTTAATCTTGCTCCTGTGGCGCTTCTCTGAGTAGCGGCACAAACGCTGAGGCCAACACAGTAGAAAATGTCACAACCACGATGGAGTGCAGGAAAATAGGGCATGACAGATGAACAGTTACTAACTAACTTAACTGCTGAAAACTGCTCAACCTGAATACCCCTTTCACAATCGCAGTGAAAATATCACAATCGCAGTGAAAATATCACACTTCTCTTCCGTGTGAAACTGTGTCAGGGAATATCAATGCTATCAGGTCCAAGTTAGAGGGATGGCCCAATCTCTTGCATGCCATTAACTTCTTAGTTCAAAGAACTTATGCAAGGAAAATGTCCTGAAATTTATATCATTATTAGCATTCAAGTAAAGACAGAGCTCAACCAGATCCATAGCCAGTCTTTTTTTTTTACCCAGGGCAAAGATTCAGTTTGCTACCATAGCCTTGGATTAAAATATCATGATGAAAACAAAGTTGCACCCCAGGACTGGCTAAAAATGCTGGTTGAAAATTCATGCCACTGTATACAATTATTTGAATGTGGGTCAGGATTTTAAAGAAAATTTGTTCATAAGGAAATATTATAGTGCAGGAGGAGCTGAGCAGATTGATTTATGTCTCTGCTTTACCTGAACACAGTAGCCAAGTAGGTGGTCTGATCAATGAGTGACTGCTATCTATGCATACACACTTACTCTGGGAAGACACTGTTAAGCCTTGGGCTACTGAGCTCAAAAGGAGATGTAATTTGAAGGGAACCTGTCATAACCTCTATGTTGTCCTCACTGACGGCATCATAAAGCAGTGACAGATGGGTTAAGTTCAGAGGTGTATCATTCATGAGCTCAAAATAAGGGGTTGCAGAAAAACAGCTTTAGAACCATAGCAGCCCGGGCCTGCTAAAGATTCATGGCTGCCTGGGAAGAGTCATGGCTATTCATGAGTTCCTGCTCTCCCCACCCACCTGCTGATAAATGACAGTCTTGCCCTTCGTTTTCTCTCTAGGAGAGAACTGTGAATCATCAGCAAGTAGGCAGGGAGAGCAGGAGCTTATGAATAAGCATGACTCTTCTCAGGCTGCAGTGATTATGATGCTGGTTCTCGGCAACCACTTGCATTTTGCTCAGGAATGACAAACTACTAAACTCAGCTTGTCTGTCACTACTTTTGCTAGCCTTTAAATGTATACTGAACCTTTTCCTACAAAACCATATCAATCTGCTCAGCTCCTCCTGGTCTAGAACCTGATTCCTGTATATTGCACTACATTTCTATGGTGACAGTGTCCGGAATTCTTGCTGCCAGTCCACTATGCGTTGCTGTCCTGAAAGGGTGACTAGAACCCAAGCCTGCTTGCTGACTTCCCTTTGTTCCTCCTCCCTGGTCTTTCTGGAAGGTCTGTCACTAGTGTGTCCACACTAGATTTCTGTTATCAGATGAGTTACTAGCAGCAAAGACCATTTGTCCTTGCAGCAGGCTCTGGTACACAGCTTAGGCTACTTTCACACTTGCGTTCGGGGTTCCGCTTGTGAGTTCTGTTTGAAGGCTCTCACAAGCGGCCCCAAACGGATCCGTACAGCCCCAATGCATTCTGAGTGGATGCGGATCCGCTCAGAATGCATCAGTGGCACAGTTTGGCCTCCGTTCCGCTCAGCAGGCGGACACCCGAACGCAGCTTGCAGCGTTTTCGTGTCCGCCTGGCCGTGCAGAGCCAAGCGGATCCGTGCAGACTTACAAAGTCAATGGGGACGGATCCGTTTGACGTTGACACAATATGGTGCAATTGCAAACGGATCCGTCCCCCATTGACTTTCAATGTAAAGTCAGGAGTCCCTATTAATATACCATCAGATCTGAGTTTTCTCCAATCCGATGGTATATTTTAACTTGAAGCGTCCCCATCACCATGGAAACGCCTCTATGTTAGAATATACCATCGGATTTGAGTTAGATCGTGAAACTCAGACCCGACAGTATATTCTAACACAGAGGCGTTCCCATGGTGATGGGGATGCATCAAGTTAGAATATACTAAAAGAACTGTGTACATGACTGCCCCCTGCTGCCTACAGACCCCCCCTCCCTCCCCCCTGCTTTTAACTCATTGGTGGCCAGTGCGGCCGCACCACCCCCTCCCCCCTGTTTTAAACTCATTTGTGGCCAGTGCGACCGGCCCCCCTCCCCCCATGTTTTTAACTCATTGGTGGCCAGTGCGGCCGCCCCCCTCCCCCCTGTTTTTAACTCATTGGTGGCCAGTGCGGCCGGCCCCCCCTCCCCCCCTGTTTTTAACTCATTGGTGGCCAGTGCGGCCGCCCCCCCCTCCCCCCTAATTAAAATGACCTATCCCCCATCATTGGTGGCAGCGGAGAGTTCTGATCGGAGTCCCAGTTTAATCGTTGGGACTCCGATCGGTAACCATGGCAACCAGGACGCTACTGCATTCCTGGATGCCATGGTTACTTAGCAATTTTAGAAGCATTATACTTACCTGCGATGTCTGTGACCGGCCCAGCGCTCCTCCTACTGGTAAGTGAAAGGTCTGTGCGGCACATTGCTTATAGCACAGACCTTTCACTTACCAGTAGGAGGAGCGCCCGGCCGGTCACAGACATCGCAGGTAAGTATAATGTTTCTAAAATTGCTAAGTAACCATGGCAGCCAGGACTGCAGTAGCGTCTTGGCTGCCATGGTAACCGATCGGAGCCCCAGCGATTAAACTGGGACTCCGATCGGAACTCTCCGCTGCCACCAATGATGGGGGGTCGGTCATTTTAATTAGGGGGGAGGGGGGCCGGCCGCACTGGCCACCAATGAGTTAAAAACAGGGGGGGAGGGAGGGGGGGCCGGCCGCACTGGCCACCAATGAGTTAAAAACAGGGGGGAAGGGGGGGCCAGCCGCACTAGCCACCATTGAGTTAAATATAGGGGAGGGAGGGAGGGAGGGGGGGCCGGCCGCACTGGCCACCAATGAGTTAAATACAGGGGAGGGAGGGGGGGCCGCACTTGCCACCAATGAGTTAAATACAGGGGAGGGAGAGAGGGGAGGGAGAGAGGGAGGGAGGCAGCAGGGGGCAGTCATGTACACAGTTCTTTTAGTATATTCTAACTTGAAGCGTCCCCATCACCATGGGAACGCCTCTGTGTTAGAATATACTGTCGGATATGAGTTTTCACGAAGTGAAAAATCAGATCTGAAAAAAACTGTTATGCAAACAGATCCGTTCTGAACGGATGCAAGCGTTTGCATTATAGGAGCGGATCTGTCTGCACAGACACCAGACGGATCCGCTCCGAACACAAGTGTGAAAGTAGCCTTAGGTGTAGCCTTAGCTTCCCACCTGGAGAAGTTTTGGAAAACTGGTGGCAGTGTTTGGCATTTACTGGCCGTGGTCAGACGGTGGTCTGACCTTTAAGACAAAGCTTTAGTGTTATAAGTGACTCTCTAATTTGTTATAGCTAACAGGCATCACTGAATTTAGTTTTTTTAATATGTAATATGGTTTTCGTTTTTAGATCAATGCATCTGAGCTGGCACATGGTTTTCATGACATACTTAACTCGTAACAAATTATTGTTTACAGTAAAATGTTTTGTTTTTTTTACAGCCCAAATTATTTAGAATAATAGGTCCAGAAAATTGCCATCCTCCCTACTAACCACAATTACCCTTTAATTTCCGCTTTTGTATTTGGCTGCTGGCCAAGGCTGGTACATAAGAAGCCAGAGAAAAATGCTGTCAGCAAACAGTGGGTATAAAATTGTGAATGCAAAAGAACTAGCACATGTTTGACACTGTTCTGGAGAAGTACAAGGAATGGAGGTTGCATTTTTGACAATGTGAACAGGCACTACTTTCCAAATTAACTTACTGTTAAAAGAAAAAGTAGCTACACGTTTTCTCTTCTAGCTATCTTTTTGTCTGTCTGTCTGTCTATCTAGCTATCTATCTCTCTATTTACAGGCAGCAAATGAAGCAGCACTCCAATCGTTTTGGGGTGAATACATTGGGTCCTCTATCTATATCTATCTTTCTATTTATCTCATGTCAAATTCAAATATGTTTTAGTGTCACGATAGAATACACAATAGCTTTATTAAATCAAATGGTAAATAATGGGATGGGGTTAGGAATGAAGGACAGAGATATGTCTAGGTTAGGGGCTATATGAGTATGTGACATCATCTATCTATCTATCTATCTATCTATCTATCTATCTATCTATCTATCTATCTATCTATCTATCTATCTATCTATCTATCTATCTATCTATCTATCTATCTATCCAAAGAAATTCCATGGCACTCCCAGACGAAGTTAAAAGGTAGTGTTCTTTAATCACCAATGCAACATTTCTATCCTCTTACTGGGACTTTTCTCAAGCCAGTACTGAGAAAAGTCCCATGAGAAGACTGAAACGTTGCATTGGTGATTAAATGACACTACATTTTTTATTTGGATACTGGATTTGGATACTGGATCATATCTACAGCCACTGGCACACCATATTTATTCATTTCTAGTAGCGCTGCTCTGATTGTGTGTTTGTGGATATCTAACTATCTTTTTGGCTTTGGTTACATGAAGCTTCAGAACCAGAACCATGTCAAAATGTAGAGATGAGTGAAGTTATTAAAAATGTTATTTGGTTGCTTTGCCGAATTTTACAAAGAAATTACTTTGTCACAAAGCGCATTACTTTGTATGTAGTGTGTGCAATAACGGGAATGAAGATTGCTCCGTCACCACCATTTAACCCCTTAGATGCCGTGTTCATTGCTGATTGTGGCATCTGATGCTAAAATTTGGGAGTTAAACGAGGTAAAAAAAATGCAAACTCACCTTATCCAGTTGCTTGTGTAAAGGCCATCACAGCCATCTTGATTGAAGACACAGCACAAAATCTCACATAAATGAGTAGTACTTGTGCATGTATGGAATTCCCCCCATAATATGGGGTAGAAAATATGTGGCTCCTCCATCACAAAAAATTATCAGTCTAGTGTAAAGCAGGGATAGCAGCTGAAGTGTTGGAATGGAAGAATCATAACAGGGAGAGATCTGTCTGGCTCATCAAAGAATATATAGATCCTGATTTATCATGTTTTCCCTCCAGAATTCTGGCTTCAAAATGGGGCTTTTGCAACTTTTTGGCATCGCTTGCGCAAAAACTTTTCACTTTTAAATCACTAACTCCAGTTTTGAAATTTGGGTGGAAAAGTAGGGGTTGTTAGCTATGTTAATGAGTTTTACTCCAGATTTATCCCCAACAATTACTCCCATAGGAGGATAGAATAGGAAAACTGGAGTAGATTTTTAAGACAAAAGTGTTAGGTTTAAGAATAAGATAAACTTATCAAACAACATGCAACATTTAATAAACAAGCAAAATTGACATCCAATATTCCTATCATGATAAATTCCCCCAATAGTTTTCTAGTACACTACAAAGAGCCCACACACTCAGCTAACATGTAGAGCAAAAATATAATTTTTCAGACACTAACAGAGGGAAGTGAGAACTATATCGGTTAAATATAAGATTTTTGGTGGCAGTAATTCTAATATAGTGATTGAGACTTTTTCCTTTGTAAAGATATGTGCAATTTTAATATTACTGAAGTGCAGCAGGGCTCCAATTATTCCTTTATACAAAAGAAATCAATAGTTTTTTAAATATTTGAGATATGCTGGAAAATCTTGTGGAATATCAACAGATTGTGAACATTAGGTGCAGTTGATTACTCATCATACACAACCTGTAGGAAATAATGATCTGCATGACCAGTTTAAATTCACAAGGTTTTGTTCTTTTAAATAATGAGTAATTATCATTAGAGATGAGCAAATCGAAGCTAACCTGGAATTTGATCTATATTTCAGGAAAAATTCGAATTGCACTGAACTCGAATTCACTCATGCTTCATGGTAACGAATCACATTTTTTCCTAAAATGGCTGCTGCATGTGTGAGGACATGGAGCAAGGAACTCTGGGAACAAGGGATCACCCACAATGCCATGCATGCAGCCAATCAGCAGCCAGCCAGCCCTGTGATGTCACAGCCCTATAAATAGCCTCAGCCATCTTGGATTCTGCCATTTACCAGTGTACTTAGAGCAGGGAGAGACGTCAGCAGGCGCTAGAGACAGTGTAAGAAAAAACTTAATTGTGCTAAAAAAAGATTTACAAGTGCAGGGAAAGATTATTTAAGGTGTAGGGAAAGGATAGGGAGGAATCATTCCACAGCATTTATGTTGAACAGGTTTCAGTAAGGCAGGTCACAGTCTGGGTAATAGGAACAATCCTATTACACCTTGCTGCACTGATTGGGGACCCAAATTGCAAATATACAGCTATGTAATACCAGGAAACTGTTCTTATTACTGTGCAAGTGCTGTTTGATACAGCAATTAAGACGGTTTATTACAAGGAAATATTTATATGTCTTATTTGCACTTGTGGGGTGGAGTTATATGTTCTAATTTAAAGCATTTTTGGGAAAAAAAGGGCTCATTATTAGCCGTTGTGTGGTGAAGTGAGAAAATTACAGTCCTGTTTGTCATGAATTAGTGGCAAAAAAAATATATATTTGCCGTTTACTGGTGCAGTTATATGTTCTAAAGCCTTTTGTGGCGTGTATTAGTGGCAAAATAAAAATATATTTGCCATTCAGTGGTGCAGTTATATGTTGAAAAGCCTTTTGTGGCGTGTATAAGTGGAAAAAGAAAAATATATTTGCCGTTTACTGGTGCAGTTATATGTTCTAAAGCCTTTTGTGGCGTGTATTAGTGGCAAAATAAAAATATATTTGCCATTCAGTGGTGCAGTTATATGTTGAAAAGCCTTTTGTGGCGTGTATAAGTGGAAAAAGAAAAATATATTTGCCGTTTACTGGTGCAGTTATATGTTCTAAAGCCTTTTGTGGTGTGTATTAGTGGCAAAATAAAAATATATTTGCCATTCAGGGGTGCAGTTATATGTTGAAAAGCCTTTTGTGGCGTGTATAAGTGGAAAAAGAAAAATATATTTCCCGTTCAGAATGGAATTATATGTTCTAGAGCCTTTTGTGGTGTGTATTAGTGGCAAAAGGAAAATATATTGGCCGTTCAGCAGTGCAGTTATAGTGTTGGGCGCGAATATTCGTATAGCGAATTTTAATCGTGAATATCGCCACTACGAGAATTCGCTAATATTTAAAATACAGTGCTAAATATTCGTATTCGCAAATATTCTAGATTTTTTTTTTTTCCTCAGTAGCCTCCCTTTTTGCTTGTGGGACAATCAGAAGGCTACAATGTCTTTGTCTGAGCTTAGCAACATCCCTAGCAACCAATAGGAAAGTTGCCTACCCCTTACTATATAAGTTGCCCCCCAGCAGCCATTTTCTGTAGTTTTATGGAATTCTGAGAGAGACAGCAGTGTCATTGCTGTGCTCTGAGCTTTGCTGTGTCATTACATTAGATAGTTAGTTAGCTTATATATATAATACAGATAGTGGGAGATAGTCAGTGTAGGTTAGATAGTGATATAGTGTGGCTGATAGGTTCCAGTGCAGGGTGTTTGGTAGTGTGATGTCCATACATACATGCTACAGACATAGTACTGTGATGTTACAAGTTGACAACAACACTTAGTGCACTAATCAGTAATATGTCATCAGACCTGCTAAAATGTGAAGTTGCACATATTGCACAAAAATATGTGCATCATTAATTGCCGATTTGTGCAATCGCAAATATATTGGAGCACTTTGCATATAAAGCTATTGTAATGTTCTGCCGTGCCAACCATTTTCTTCAGTCTCAGGAAACTTCTAGCAGCTTGAGAAATGTAGCAACAGTGACCCAATACGCGCATATTACATTGCCGATTTTTGCAATCAAGAAAATAAATCGCAAATTCTCGAATTCACCCAAATATTCGCAAAATATCGCAAATTTGAATATTGATCGGCAGGCTCATAACTATGCAGTTATATGTTCTAAAGCCTTTTGTGGCGTTTATTAGTGGCAAAAGTAAAATATATTTGCCGTTCAGCGGTGAATTGTGATTGTCATATTTATTTTTTGGGGGTGTATTAATAGGAAAAATAATATGTATTACTAGCCGGCGTGCAGTGAACCAACATTTTATACAGCCATTGTATGGGTGTATTAATGGGAAAAATAAGTACGTGTTATTAGCCATTCTGCGGGGAATTTACATTGTCATTCAGTGGTGAAATTTGGACTTTCTGTATGAACCCAATTCAACGACTATCCATTCAGTGGTGAAATTTGTTTGTGAAACAGCTTTTTTTTTTTTAATTGATGGGTGATTGTGGACTTTCTTCTTTATGAACTGCATTTCGTCGATTAGCCATTCAGTGGTGAAATTTGTTTGTGATACAGCCTTTTTTGGGAAAATTGGCCGGTAGCTATAACTATGGTCAAGGACAATATATGTCCTTTACGGCCCACTATGTAAATGCGGTTCCCACCCAGCCACACCAGCAGCTTGGCCAGGTGACGCCGATTCCGCTTCCACGTTCTCACGCCGTTGGTCCTGCGACAATATCTGCCTCTACCTCCTCATCCTCCACCGTGTCCTCAGCCTCCACTGCAGGCACAATTGACTACTGATGGATTACTGACCAAATGCTGACCGGGTGAAGGCGGATGCTCCTCAGACAGATTCCGTTTTTTTGGAGTTATTGTTCTGACAGATCAGAGGAAGGGCAAAATAATCAGTGACATCAACACACACTTGCTGCTGACACCGTCTCCACTCTGTCAGGGAGAACTACTTGTATAAGCATTTAATAGAACATCTTCTGTAGACATCTATGTGGAATCAGCTGACAATTGTGTAAAAGGAGTGCGCTTCTTCTTGACGCTAACATCGACCTGTAAGGCTGAGTTCATACTTGAGTTATTTGGTCAGTTTTGGCCCCGTGACTGCCCTAATAAGTGAAGTATGCAGTGATTCTAAGAGCGACGCCTGTCATCTGCATGACATACTGACTCACAGTATTATTTCACTACCAAAGCAGACTCCCTATGCCTGTTACTGCAAGTCACAGTGTTCTACATCACTATAAAGGCTCTCTGCCTTTCTTTTTTTTTTTTACACGATTCATCGCAAATAAATTCTGATCAAACCAATTTTTTTCCAAAAATTCGGCTAACTGGCTAAACGAATTTTTGAGAAATTTACTCATCTCTAATTATCATCCATATCACTGTATATACATCTACACATGCATGCAGTGCATAAGACCTATATATGCCTTGTACTGTTATGCTGTATATCTCTTATAAAGTACATTGTTTTACTTTATAAAATAAGATATCCTCTCCAGTTTCAGGCCCTGCAGTTGCTTCAGCAATCTCTTTTATACCTTCTGATACATAGATAAGTGCACACACAATCTCTGGTTTACACTGAGAGATACAATACTCAAACTTAGACAGCAGCTCAATACTACTTAACGGACACCACTGCTAATCCTTGCTAAAATCTGCTTGCTTCCCTATTTCTAGAAAGGCATAGAGGATTTTTGTGGATTAATTACTGTTGTGTAAATATCTTGTATTACATACAGCAAAGTAATTAATTGATTTACATTTGAAATATGATCACTTAAAAAATCTCCACTTTAAAAATGTTGTATTTTTGGTAATGCCAAATAAGAAAAATATATTATTTGTATGTATGGACACTAGTGATCACTTTAAAAGATATATATATATATATATATATATATATATATATATATTGATATGCTGGTGCATGTGAGCAGTGATGGCCAGTTTGTCGTGTTCGCCCGCGAACACATGCGATCTGCCATCTTAACTGACAAGTCCAGGGAGGCACAGTAAGTCCTTTTCCGTGCCTGTGCGTGAGCCGGTCTGAAATGAAATGCGGTCTCCAGGTGCAGGCAGTTCCGATAAAAAGCCCGATGAAGGCCTCCGGAGGCTGTTCTCGGAACTGCCTGCTCCCGGAGACCGCATTTCATTTCAGACCGGCTCGCGCACAGGCACGGGTAAGGACTTACCTGTGCCTCGCCGGACTTGTCAGTTAAGATGGCAGATCGCATGTGTTCGCGGGCGAACACGGTGAACTGGCCATCACTGCATGTGAGTAGCTTGCTGTGGTGAACTTCAGGGCTGACAGTACCGTATTTAGAACAGTTAGTAAAACACTGTCTAAGTAGTGCTCAGACGAGCAGGATTTGTTTTGTGTTTTTGCCTGAAATGTAGAGGACCCTTGTTTTTGCCGTTGAAACCACAATAAAGTGGGATTTTGTATGGACTTAGCGTGTGTCACTGTCTCTAACTGTCCGCCAGCCGGCCAATCATGCCTCTATCAGAGCTAATTCCCACTATATATGTATAATATATATAATACAAAAATAAAAACCCCTACACGTATTTGGTATTGGCACATTCATAAGAATCTGCACTAAACAATCATGTAATTTATCCTGTACAGTGAACGCCTTAAATTCCAGACGCTCAAATGGAAACCAAATGGAACCGATTATGGTCAATGGTTTCAGTTCTGTGCCATTTGGTTCAGCCACATGCTGAATGTAGCACTTACGTTATTTCCTTTGTTTTGCATCTAGAATGGAGCAGGAAATCAATAGCTATGATGTGAACGTTGCCTAATGCATATTAAGAATTGCTATTTGATATAAATGTTTTACAGTGTTTTAAGATTCCAGCAATCAGGCAGAGAGAATAAACATATGACAAAACTGTAATATGGAAACCATCATCCTGATAGAATTCTGTGATTATTCCAGCAGTCATAGGTGGCATCAAACCTGTTATTCAATGCTAATAATTTATTTGCTCTAAATAAACACAAGTGTGCACATTATGTGCTCTGCCATGCAACTCATTTATTTCTCTTCTGCTTCAAGAACAGTGCAAGTCAGCTTAATAGAAAGACCAATTTTCAGGGCAAACCAACTGTGGTAAAAGCAATTGCACTTGATATTTCTTTATGGCATGTTCATTTATTTTGGATTATAAACAAGTGAAACAAAAAATCGAAGATAGATAGATAAATAGATAGATAGACTTTACAATTCCTTGAATCACTATATGCTCTAGTCTAGAATAGCAAATACATGGTTTCTTAAACTACAATAGGACTCCTGAGTCAGGTTATGTAAGTCAAATACATATTCTCCTTGTGCATGTACATGTATCTTACATTCTAATCATAAAACACATTTGGCAGTTGTTTAGCTATAATTTCTCTCTGACATTTACAACAGAAGTGATCTATCATGAATGGTCCTGCACACCATTGGAGGGAAGTGGCATAAATTCTGCTGACATACAAAATAGACTGGAAACTCTAAATGTGTGTATATGTCCAGCCAACAGTAATAAACTATGATTAGACCTTCAGCCATGACTGTGCTCACCAACAGAGAGAACCTCAGTCATATAAACTCTATTACTGGAAACAAGCTATTGTACAGACTTGTTCTGAGAGGCATTTGTCTTCGGATCTCAACTTTCTAATTTTGCAAAGCTCTAAAATAAGGACTACTGTACGTGTTTGCAGTTTTTTTTTATATTATACTATGTAAATATTATATACTCTATAGGGGTCCTTTATCAAACCGATGTAAAGTAGAACTGGCTTAGTTGTCCATAGCAACTAATGAGATTCCAACTTTCATTTTGGACAGCTCATTTGGAAAATGAAAGGTGGAATCTGATTGGTTGTGATGGGCAACAAAGTCAGTTCTACTTTACATCAGTTTGATAAATCCACCCTATGTGTATATATGTTCAAAAAATGGAAGAAAGCCCATGGTTCATAAAAATTAAGCATTTATTAGATGCCAATAAAAATATAAATCACAGGAGAAGGAGCAACACTTATGTATTTTGACCTGCTTTAGGTCTTAGTTATATATTTATTCTATCAGAGAAAATTTGATTAGCTGCAAAGCCAAATTTCCTCGTGCTTCATGGTAGTGAATCGATGGCTGCCACCGTCTTGATTGAAGATCTCGCACGTAAGCCTGTGCACGGTGACGTATGAAGTCACCATGCTGCCCGATGTGGTGACATCATCACTGGCCATGCGAGATTTAGCATTTGAACTTCAATCAAGATGGCAGCGGCCAGCTCTTTGCAATCAAATGGATGAGGTAATTATGATTTTATTCATTGTATTAATTTTACACTGAAATATCAATGTCAGATGCTGTGATCAGCCTGTGAACGCAGCATCTGAGGGGTACAATGACAGGGGGCGGTGAAATAGCTGTGCCCTTTTTTATTGCACCCACTGCTTACAAAGAAATGCGCTTCATTACGAAGTAATTAATCACGAAACAAATATTTTTGGAAAATTCGGCAGAGCAGCCGGATCAATCTTTTCAATCCTTTGCTCATCACTAACCAGAATACATTTTAGATTTTTCATATTATCCCTATTTTGCTACCATGAGGTAGTTCATCATTTATGTTGTGCAGATGTAGGATTGGTAGACAGTTCCATACTGTTTTTAGTCATATTATATTGCTTTTCTAATCCACATTATGGCAAGAATCACTCAAGTTCAAATTCTTTGCAACCATTGACAGGCAACCCTGGCCGGCAGCTGGGTTCACATGTTCGTACCGAACTTTACGATTTTTGGTACCCGGACCCGAACCCGAACTTTACCTGAAAAGTTTGGGTTCGAGTCCGGTGTTCGGGCATTTAATAAAGCTTGTTGAAAGGCTACAGGGCAGCCAATCAACAAGCTTTTAAGCTGTGTTCCCTTAGAAGCCATTACAGCCATGCCTACTAATGGCATGGCTGTGATTGGCCGGTGCATCATGTGACCCAGCCTCTATATAAGCTGGATCACGTGTAGCACTGCCCATCAGCTCTCAGTAGTGAAGGGACAGAAAGCAGGAAGCTGAAGTTAAGAACATTGTTAGTGCGATTTTTTTTGTAGTGCAATACACCATATTTGCCCCCCTGACACAGAAAGCTAATCAAAAATCGGGCTGTTAATTCTGTGGGTGACCTACAGCAATTATTTTTTTTTGGTGCAATGCAACATTGTACTTTGTACCTCTGACACACAAATATAATAGGTAATCCCTCTGTTAGTTAGGTGCACGTCATATTCCCATTTATTGCGTGAAGTACTCCTGCACTGCATATGTGACAAGGAAATTGATATAGGTTATCCGTCTGTTAGTTAGGTGCACGTAATATTCCCATTTATTGCGTGGAGTACACCTGCCCTGCATACGTTACAGAGAAAATAATATAGTTAATCCGTCTGTTTGTTAGGTGCACGTCATATACCCTTTTATTGCATGAAGTACACCTGCACTGCATACGTGACAGGGAAATTGATATAGGTTATCCGTCTGTTAGTTAGGTGCACGTCATATACCTATTTATTGTGTGAAGTACACCTGCACTGCATACGTGACAGGGAAATTGATATAGTTAATCCGTCTTCTAGATAGGTGCACGTCATATACCCATTTATTGCGTGAAGTACACCTGCACTGCATACGTGATAGGGAAATTGATATAGTTAATCCATCTGTTAGTTAGGAAAACCAAGAGTTACCTCTGCTAAAGTAGCGTTGAGAAAAGCAAAGCATTCGAGGCAGAAGTTGGTCGAAACTCATCCAAATTTTCTTGTGCTTCATGGTAACAAATCAGGTTTTCCCAAAATGGAGGCTGCACGTGTTACAAAGAGAAACTAAGTGTACAGGAGAGAAGCCCGGAAACGCAAGATCACCATAATGCAGCCAGCCAATCTGCAGATAGCCAGCCCCTGTGATGTCACAGCCCTATAAAAGCAATTTATTGATATACAAATAGACAAATAAAACAATAAAAGAAGGAATAGTTACATAGATTGTGCAAATAGCATGCTGCACAAAAATGCTAAAAATGGATAAACGGTAGCAGAAATCCTATAGCATAAAGTCCTCCAACATCAAGAAAGGTGATCCTTAAAAAATGCACAGTTTTACACTACATTTGTGGCCGTATAGCCTATAATGTATAAAATCCTCCAACCATGCATAGAAGCGATCCTCAAATAATAAAAGCACACAGGTTCTTCATATGTGGTCGTGCATAAAAGAATAATTCATGCCAGGCCCATACAGTTGCTGGATACAATAGGTGTAATGGGAATGGTTCCGTGGTAAGTGAATCGGTGTCCCGCTACACTAGATATACAAGCGGCGTTCCGCTTTTCAGAAGTTCACTTGACAGAGCTCTATTGCTGGTCTTACAACTATACAGCATAAGGTAAAAGTCTTACCGGAGTGTCATTCATATGTGCCGTCTTGTGAAATGTATTGCATCTTTAGTATGACTGTTATCACTTACGGCTTGGCGTCCTCACCGCTTATCCGTACCATGCTGGCTTGCACCTTTTCCTGTATTCCGGTGCCGGTTCACTCTGCGCGTGGATGAAATCTGTTTTCAGCGGCTTGAGATGACTCCCGGTGTCTTTATTACAGATGGTTCCTTAATGCTGTATTTGTAGTCCAGCAGTACTGTCTTAGCATTGGTAATGAGGAGAATGGTATCAGACGCGTTTCGGGACTGCTAACGGTCCCTTCCTCACTCATTCCTTCTTTTATTGTTTTATTTGTCTATTTGTATATCAATAAATTGCTTTCAATTAGCCCATATGTCAGTGAGTGCCCTGCTGTTACATTTTATACAATTTTTCATGTAGAGTGGGTGGAACTGTTCAGCTGTAAGCACCACTCTTTTGATTATCTGACACTTTGGTGCAGCTACTTTAGTTTGTTCACAGCCCTATAAAACCCTCATACCCCATAGTCTCTGCCATTGTCCTATGAGCTGAGCATAAGGAGAGACATGGCAAGCACACATGGGCTTTGGACAATGTTGCTGAAAAGTATTAATTGAACAATATTGGAGAGGGAGAGTGCAGGGAGACTCATTCTGCATCTGTTTTATTTATTTATTCCTACATCAGCCATAAACTAAGATATGTAATTCAATACCAATAAGATGGAAGCCTTTATTATTCCGATGCTTTCCCTCTTCCAAATCATCCTCAAAGTCTCCATGTCCTTGAAAAGTCAGCAAGATGCAAAGAGAGGAGAAGCTGGATGTTCCTGATGACATATTCTCATCAATATTAGATGGTGGAAAAGGAGGAAAAGCAGATGGCTGGAGATTGCAGGCAAGAACAGCAATAATATGCATATTGTCCCCTCCCCTAACCAGTCAAACCTCATACCAACAACAGCCTCTGCTTAAAGGTGCTGCTTGGCCATTAACAATGAAGAAGGACTATACAGTGCATTCTTCATTATTAAATGAAAGGCAGCTGCGCTGCGTGCCCGCTCCATGTAGCCATACCCTAAGGCAGAGTGGCCTAGGTATGCCTGATTTAAAGCAATTCATGACAAATTAATTCAGAACAAATTGTATTTCTAGGCGAACTTCGGTGAAGTTGCTGAATCACATTTTTTAAAAAATTAGCTCATCTCTACTTAGAAGGGTTACCAGTAGTGGTTAGCAAAGTTATGAAAAATTCCATTTGGTTGCTTCACCGAGTTTCAAAAAGAAATTTGAATCATCACAAATTACTTCACCACAAAGTGCATTCCTTTGTGTGTAATGAGCACAATGACGGGGAACAATGATCGCACCCCCCCATCAATGAACCCCTCAGATGTCGTGTTCATTGGTGATTGCGGCATCTGATGCTGCAATTGTGGTCTTTCAGGGGTTAATCCGGTCAAAAAAAAACACATACTCACTGTATTCTTTTGCTCGCAGAGAAGCTGTCGCAGCCATCTTCATTGAAGACACTGCGCAAAATCTTGCACGGTGACATGATGACGTCATCAAGTCATCAAGATTTTGCGTGGCACCTTTAATCAAAATGGCCATGATGGCCTCTCTGAGAGCAAATGGATGAGGTGAGTATGTTTTTTTTTATAATGTAGCATAATTATAAACATTTTATTATCTATTGTTCCTGGTGTCCTGGCATCCGCTTTAATACCAGACAGATGTACTGTGGCTGCCTAATATCCTTTTCAGAATGAACTTTAATGAATGTGTGATCAAAAAATAGCCATTGGTTTAAATCAAGTTTTTATGTTAAATGTATATTTAAAAGGCTTTTAGTAATGTAAAATTTAATGTTTCATCTCACTATCTATACTTAAAAAAAAAGAAATCCTAACATCTTGTAGTTTTCCCACTGGCCACAAGTGAGGAGTGAAGTTCTCAAAAATCCTATTTCGCTGCTTCACTGGACTTCGACATGGAATTCAATTTGTTCTGAAGTACTTCATCAAGAATCAAATTCCATAGTATGTAGCAGGCGCAATGACAGAGAACTAGTTACTATGGGCAACTAACCAAGTTTTTCTTTACACCAGTTTTAAGAAATCTCCCCCACTGTGTCTATGGCCCATGGTGGCTGTTGTACACATATCTCTAAATGCTGTTAAACAAGTTGGCATTTGCCATAATCATGTTTAAGAAATAGAATTTAAAAAAATCTACAATAAAAAAAACAGATTAGAAAAAAGGGCATGTGTCGCTATCTAGTTTTTTAACTTACAGAAAAAAATATTAGGTGAAACATTCTGGTCAGTGCTACTGTAGGCTGATCTGTTGGTTAAATATGCATGTAGAAACTTTTTGCATACTGATTATAATTACATGAATGAATAATATTAGAAAACATGGAAAATTAATTACCTTTAATATTAATTGGTGTCATGTATTTATGTTAATTACTAAATCTTCTTAGACTACTTAGGTAGCACCTTATAAAAAAGGCAGGCGGCTATTTCATTTGTAAAAATTATGATACAATATTTTATTAGTCCTCATACTAAACAGTATGCAGAACATGTATCTTTATTATAGTTTGTATATGGAATTAATATTCCATGCAGCAAATGTCAGGTCATAACGATCTATCTATCTATCTATCTATCTATCTATCAATCTAATTATCTATCTATCTATCAATCTATCTATCTATCATCTATCTCTATCTATTGTATTTTTCAGACTATAAGACGGGTGACTGGCAGTGCTTCTGACTGGAAGAAGTCATTAGTATGCAGAAGGCATTGGAAGCAGTCAGTGAAGTGAAGTGCTGCGCTGACTGTGCTCACCACTCCCTGGTCTTCTTCCAGGTGGAGTACTACACGTGTCCTGACTGCGCACACTATGACCTGACTCTGTGTGATACCAGTTCACAGTGCAACGTGTCCTGGAAGAAGATGATGGATTGGTGAGCGACAGCGCGGTGCAGAGCAGGAAGTTTTTTTTATCTGATGGAACTTGGGGGTCTGATCTGAGGTCTGAAGAAGAATGGAGTATGATGAGGGTCTGAACTGAGGTCTGAGGAGGACTGGGGATATGTTGGGGGTCTTATCTGAGATATGAGCAGGTATGGGGGTATGATGAGGCTGTGGTCTGAAAAGGAACGGGGGTATGATGATGATCTGATCTGAGAACTGAGGAGGAATGAGGGTAAGAAAAGGGTCTGATCTGAGGCCTAAGGTCGAATTGAGGTATGATGGGGTCTGATCTGAGGTCTGAGGAGGAATGGGGGTATGATGAGGGTTTGAAACAGAGATCTAAGGAGGAATTGGGGTATTATGGGGGTCTGATCTGATGTCTAAGGGGGACTGAGAGGTCTGATGGGGGTCTGATCTAAGGACTGAGGAGGGATGAGGGTCTGATCTGAGGTCTAAGAAGGAATGGTGGCTTGAAGGGAATCAGACAAGAGGCCTGATCTGAAGTTAGGTGGGGGTTTTATCTGAGGTCTGAGGAGGAATGAGGGTCTGATCTATCTACATTGATCAATCATAATACTATTACCACCTGCCAAATATTAAGTTTCTTCTCCACCCCCAAACCCATTCTACAAGACTTCTGATGGTGTCCTGTGGCATCGGACACCAAACTGTTAGCAGCACATCCTTCAAGCTTTATAACTTGCAGTCTGGGGAATATATATGGAGGCTGCCTTTCCTGAATTTATTGGAGGCCATTTGGCCCAAAAGGTAGCATTTAGCATAGGTTCCTGCCAAAAGAGATCAATCACCTTACCATGGTGGACTGGCACAAATAATTTTGTACAAAATGTATTTGCTAAAAATCTCACATTTATATAATGAGTATATAATTGGCATTATAATATGGTATTATTTTATATATTTTGTTTTTTGTGTTGGCAGATTTTTCTTTTCTTTTTTCATTCTGGGGCCTCCATTGATCAGATGCACATCAGTAAGGCTTGGGCATCCATACCTCTGTCTCTGGTTCCTTAGATGTCTTTCCTTGAATCATGTGTCATTCACTTCATCTGTCAGTGATTTCATGTTATGGCTAATCAATGTATACATCTATCAATATCTTTCTAAAGATCAACCATGATTGTTGGCATGGTGTCAAACTCAGCACTCTATGTAGAGAAATATTGCCTGGATCAATGCAATGCCTGGAGTTTGGAATACTCTATTACGCACTAATCTAGGCAAAAATAAATAGGAAGATTCAAAAAGACTCTAGGAAACTTTATTGTAGCCATGGAATTCCATTCTGTAACTGTATGCAATGCATACTACAATCATCAGTTTGCTCCATATGGTAATATCTTGGAACTGAATAGTGCCCTAAACAAATTGATGGTACTTGCCCATGTTAATATTATTTATTCAGTAGTTTCACCTTAAGTTTAGCTATTTCTTGTATACACTTATTTGCTCACAATCCCTTTTAGGCACATATATGTCAAGAGTGTCCTTTTGACATACATTTGAGTACAGTACCTTTGCATCAACTGTGCTGAAAAAGCATAATTTTAATACAAAAAGCATAATGGTAGATATAGACATCTGTATAATTATACAGTAGTTAGATATGTATGAGGCATATGTTTAGATGAATTTTTCAAACATTCCAGACAAATGTTGAGTTTGAAGGAAGTGTGAACCTACACTACAAAAGACAATCGCAAAGCATCTCTACATGGCTCTCCATTTTACTTCACTTGGTCTGCCACCCATGGCCCTTAAGCTATCAGGAAGCTACAACTTGACATCTGATGGATACAGTTACATAGACCAGTATAAACTGTATATAGTTTAGGAATCTGATTGAGAGGTTGTCTTTTTCCCTTAATCTGAAGCAAGGAAATGCTCTTTTCAATTTGATTTGGTACAGTTAATTTTATATAGCCCATGAAATGTCACTGCAAAGAGTGTGCATTACCACTCATCTGTACTCTATATTTCATAGCTTTTCTAAATGATGATAAGTATTATTCTGAGTGGTAGCCTATTTGAAGTCTTTTAAATTTATTTTTTGTGCAGGTCATCTACACAAAAGTTAAAGAGGTTAATCTTTTTTTCCATATACTGCAATTGGGCATATGAACATCATAGATGGGTCCCAAACTTGGTAACCTCATCTATTTGCCTAAATGGAGAGCTACTAACAACGAGCAGCTATTATGAACTTAACTGTCCACGTATTACATATGTGTACATTCATGTGGATGGCTGTGATATAATAATAAATCATTTAGGCGATTTCTACCCAATCTGAGATTGGGACATGATCAAGGGAGATGAGGTTATTTCTGTGATATGTAGGGTTATATGATTTAAAGCTGGATTTCGAAGTAAAAAGCAGAGTAAATCTGGTAGAACTCCCAGTATATACAGTGAGAGATCACTTCTAAGGGTCCATTAACATGTCCGTAGTGTACACCCGGCCGGCACCCCCATAGAACTGCCTATTCTTCATTCAAATAAACAGATTTCCTATCCTGTGTGATACTGCCTGCTGAGCTGTGTATCTAATCCTGACATGTCATATGACTGAATATTTAAGGACCTGATGTACCATTTCGTGATTGTAAATGCAATGGTGCGGATTCCTTTAGTGGACATACACACACACATACACTCAGCTTTATATATTATATATATATATATATATATATATATATATATATACACACACACGCATATATTTTACATATTTTATTCCACAGTAAACGAGAGAAAACCTATCAAAAGTATGTTAATATACTGAGGGATACCAAGACATGGCCTGACAACTCCATTTAAAAGGCAATAAAATATAAGAGAATGCATACAATGCAACTGACTGATCATGGATATTTATGTTGTCAAATTGCGTTCCACCTTCTATCCATTTTCCAGACATAGGGAATGAAGAAATCAAGTGCGCATTATGCTACGTTCTCAGGCCCTTGAATACGTTTGATAATGTAAACATCATAGTGGCACACAATTCGCTTCACAAATTACATATTGAAATGGAAGACTGTTTGATAAAGGACAGTTCTAAAGACATTGGCTCTGTCTCGAATACACCAAATGATCAAGCTAGTGGTAAGACATGACATTTACATAACAATACATTGAAAATCTGCCACGTTTATCAAAGGTAAAGAGGTGACGGTACACATATATCATTCCACTAATGGTACCTACTGTAGAAAATTTTTTCTTTTTATTTCTTTTTATTACTCTGATGTCATTTGCATACATTTGTGTCAAAATAAATTATTATAATTTTCTGAGAAACTAAATTTAAAGAGAATGCTTGTGAAATCAGATTGCCACATGGTTCTTAACCCTTTAAGGGCACAGCCAATTTTGGTATTAAGTTCTAAAATTGTTTAAAGTTGATTTATTTATTGATCTTTTTTTTTTTTTTTACAATTTTTTTTTTCAGAATATAGGAAAAAATATTCCCAATCTTTGTCTTTTTATTCCTGAACATGTTGATATGAATTTATGTGAATGTGCTGCATGTGCAATATATATATATATATATATATATATATATATATATATATATATATATACACACTGCTCAAAAAAATAAAGGGAACACAAAAATAACACATCCTAGATCTGAATTAATTAAATATTCTTCTGAAACACTTTGTTCTTTACATAGTTGAATGTGCTGACAACAAAATCACACAAAAATAAAAAAATGGAAATCAAATTTTTCAACCCATGGAGGTCTGGATTTGGAATCACACTCAAAATTAAAGTGGAAAAACACACTACAGGCTGATCCAACTTTGATGTAATGTCCTTAAAACAAGTCAAAATGAGGCTCAGTAGTGTGTGTGGCCTCCACGTGCCTGTATGACCTCCCTACAACGCCTGTGCATGCTCCTGATGAGGTGGCGGATGGTCTCCTGAGGGATCTCCTCCCAGACCTGGACTAAAGCATCTGCCAACTCCTGGACAGTCTGTGGTGCAACGTGACGTTGGTGGATAGAGCGAGACATGATGTCCCAGATGTGCTCAATTGGATTCAGGTCTGGGGAACGGGCGGGCCAGTCCATAGCATCAATGCCTTCGTCTTGCAGAAACTGCTGACACACTCCAGCTACATGAGGTCTAGCATTGTCTTGCATTAGGAGGAACCTAGGGCCAACCGCACCAGCATATGGTCTCACAAGGGGTCTGAGGATCTCATCTCGGTACCTAATGGCAGTCAGGCTACCTCTGGTGAGCACATGGAGGGCTGTGCGGCCCTCCAAAGAAATGCCACCCCACACCATTACTGACCCAATGCCAAACCGGTCATGCTGGAGGATGTTGCAGGCAGCAGAACGTTCTCCACGGCGTCTCCAGACTCTGTCACGTCTGTCACATGTGATCAGTGTGAACCTGCTTTCATCTGTGAAGAGCACAGGGCGCCAGTGGCGAATTTGCCAATCTTGGTGTTCTCTGGCAAATGCCAAACGTCCTGCACGGTGTTGGGCTGTAAGCACAACCCCCACCTGTGGACGTCGGGCCCTCATATCACCCTTATGGAGTCTGTTTCTGACCATTTGAGCAGACACATGCACATTTGTGGCCTGCTGGAGGTCATTTTGCAGGGCTCTGGCAGTGCTCCTCCTGTTCCTCCTTGCACAAAGGCGGAGGTAGCGGTCCTGCTGCTGGGTTTTTGCACTCCTACGGCCTCCTCCACGTCTCCTGATGTACTGGCCTGTCTCCTGGTAGCGCCTCCATGCTCTGGACACTACGCTGACAGACACAGCAAACCTTCTTGCCACAGCTCGCATTGATGTGCCATCCTGGATAAGCTGCACTACCTGAGCCACTTGTGTGGGTTGTAGACTCTGTCTCATGCTACCACTAGAGTGAAAGCACCGCCAGCATTCAAAATTGACCAAAACATCAGCCAGGAAGCATAGGAACTGAGAAGTGGTCTGTGGCACCACCTGCAGAACCACTCCTTTATTGGGGGTGTCTTGCTAATTGCCTATAATTTCCACCTGTTGTCTATCCCATTTGCACAACAGCATGTGAAATTGATTGTCACTCAGTGTTGCTTCCTAAGTGGACAGTTTGATTTCGCAGAAGTGTGATTGACTTGGAGTTACATTGTGTTGTTTAAGTGTTCCCTTTATTTTTTTTGAGCAGTGTATATATTATATATATGTATATATATATATATATATTTTTTTTTTATCTGCATAAACTGTTCTAAACTGTAATATATTAATATCTAGTCATATGTCATTACATTAATCTGTGTACTAACATATTGTGGTAATAACAGACAATATCCTAGACTGTCACATCATGTGCTAATGATACCTGTATCACATCATATGGCAATTATATCTTAGGATCCCTCTTTGTCAGTTCCCTTATCATCTTTGATCTCAGTCTACAAGTGGTTAAATGGCAGGGCCCAGGAGCTGTATAATGTCTGTAATACATGTCCACGTTCTTCATGTTGCAGGCAAAGTAGATACAACCACTATAACAAGACTGGTGTGAGAGATGTTCCTACAAAACCCCATATTTCTCAAGCCATGTCACACTTTAACCATTGTGTGCCAGTAAAACCCGACATAGGTTTCCAGCTGTGATAACTCAATTATGACAATTGACAACCACTATTCTGTCTGTATTGAGCTGCAATAATTTTTGTAATGATGAAAAACAATTGCAAAAATTTTAGAAACATCAATCAAGGAAAGGCAACATGACCCAACATGGTTTCTGCTAGATACTGTATCTAGTCTGCATAAAACTAACAAAAATAACCTAGAAACAACTGCTTTTGACTACTTAATATGCCATGACCTGGATAAATGACTGATACATGCAGTAGTCATTATAAATCTTGTCTCTAGATAACAGAAGCAATAGCTGTCATATTGCTGGAGAGCAGGCTTCCACATAAGCAAGAGAATTGGCTACCAAAGGCACTCAACTAGCGAGCCAAGCTTAAGGCCAGGGACATAGCTAGGGGACAGCTACCAGGGATGTGCCCCATGTGCTGGGTGTAAAATGAACATTTGTCCTGGGTACTATGAGGCTGATTAGTGTTACGATGAAAGGTGGAAGGAAATTGCTTTATAAGAAAGCACAATCAATGCAGTTTGCTCTGGAATATCCTCTTGAAAAGATAAGGACTATTGTTTCACTGAAGCTCATCTGCCAATTCTTATAGATTTTCATAATTTGTTCTCAAAGATCAATAACCATAAAACAGTCCAGGAAGATGAACACTCTGCAGTCTGTGGTCCTCGCAGCCACTGATACAGTAACACGCTTTATAACAATGAGATGTCCATCGTCAGCACTTTGGCTCATTAGCCATTAATATTTATTGATGTTGTATTTCACTCCCTTTAAGAAGAGCCCATCAGAACTCCTTCAGAGCATGGGCAATGGAGCTGCTCTAGGTGATACGATGCAAACCTATTTCCTTTATAGAACAGTGTTTGTTACTGCTCCCACCTCAAGCATGGCAGCATGCAGTATTCTCTGCTCCACACAACAGCATGATGAGCTTCATTTATGTATAAATTCTAGCCTACAGCAATGTAAATTCTAAAACCAATGATACAGAATACATAAGCTGCAAAGTTTTATGTGGCATTGAGAACTTGCTATTGGAAACAGCCAAAGGGGTTGCATAGTGGCCCATGACTGACCACCCCTTCAAAGTACTTAAAGGGACACTCTAGGTGGAATGTGTTTGGCATCAGAATTCTTTCTAATGTACTAGAGGCTTAACGGGAAACTGTCACCCTGATTTTGAACTATTAGCTATAGTAATACATGAGAAGTACTGCAGAAATCCAGAGTCCAGGTCACTATTTTTATTTTCCTATTGCCCCCCCCCCCATTCGCTGCTGTCAGCACCCGGAGCTATGCTGAAATACATTGTCGGGGAGGATGTGCATGAGTCCTTTCCATTATGTTAGAACAGCATATTTAAGTGCAGCTTTGAGTGCTGACAGCGGGGGAACAAGGCGCACTAGGAAAATAAAAAAATTGCGATTTGGACTACTCATGCATTGCTGAAGATAATAGTCCAAAATCAGGGTGACAGATTTCCTTAAAAACTCCCATTGCTAAGATGGCAAGTGACATGGTCGTGGATGACACCCTGAGCTCAGCCTCCTGACACAGGATTGCCATATTTTGCATGTTCTCATTGTAATATGATCTTGAGCCCCTACATGGCCTTCTTATATTCCTTTTGTTGTAAGGTACACTGAAAGTTCCTTAGTGATAGGACCCCTGGGGTATGTTAAACCTTTGCAAAACCGAATGCCAATCCAGACAATATCAGACTGGAGAAGCTTGGGTTCAGTGTTGAAAATGATCTTGAGGAGCATTTGTTATACTATACTGGAGTGGTTTAGAACAATGTTTCATTGAAAAGCAATTGCTGCTATTGATGTTATCATTCAGTCACAGACTTAAAGCCTTAAAGCCAATATTAGGCCGGCAGATTTTCTGCCAGATGATCGCTAACGAGCGTTCGTAGTAATGCTTGTTAGTGTTCATCTGGCAGTGTAATGCTGCCACCGATTACCCGATGAACAAGCAAACAATCGTCCAGGGTGACAGGTTTAAAAATGATTGTTTGCAGGCGACAGATCCTGGTGTCTAATCACAATCTGCTGCCAGCAAACAATGATTCGGTACAGGGAAGAGCTATGGTATAATGATCACTCCTCTCTATACTGAGGAGGAGATTGCTGCATTTAATAGCAACAGTCTCCTCCACTAGAGAGCAGGCGATTGACGGGAAGTAATGATTCCTTGCCAACAATCGCTGGCAGAATCAGGCTGTCAAATACAACCTTTAAAAATATATGGTATCTACTTGATAACTCAATTAGATTTGAATTTACTGGGATATAGTATAGTCTCTGATGAGGTTCCCACATACAATTATTGCCACAATTATTGGACAGAATATCCTCATTATATCTAACATTATACAATTGCCAGCTGCATGTGTATGTAGAGCGCATGTGCATGTTCCTCATGAAACAGCTGTCTGCAGATGAGGTGCTGGCTTATTTAATATCCAAGTCATGTCTCAAGGCTTATTTTATGAGCTGAAGATTGACTTATAGGATAGCTGCCTTACATCTGGTGGCATTAGAGGCAGAGCTTGTTAAGAGCTCATTTGCATCCCTTCCCTCCCAGAATTCCAGAGGAGCATGTATGGCCTATAAGTCTCCTCACACTGATTAAGGTGCTCTCTCCCTAAGGAGAGTTAGTTCCCCACTGACCTGGACACAGGCCTCTCAGCCAGGCCAGTACTCTCTGCTCTGCACTGATGAGGGGCAATCACCCTGAAACAGCTGTCTGCAGATGAGGTGCTGGCTTATTTAATATCCAAGTCATGTCTCAGGGCTTATTTTAAGAGCTGAACATTGACTTATAGGACAGTTGCCTTACATCTGGTGGCATTAGAGGCAGAGCTTGTTAAGAGCTCATTTGCACCCCTTCCCTCCCAGAATTCCAGAGGAGCATGTATGGCCTATAAGTCTCCTCACACTGATTAAGGTGCTCTCTCTCTAAGGAGAGTTAGTTCCCCACTGACCTGGACACAGGCCTCTCAGCCAGGCCAGTACTCTCTGCTCTGCACTGATGAGGGGCAATCACCCTGAAACAGCTGTCTGCAGATGAGGTGCTGGCTTATTTAATATCCAAGTCATGTCTCAGGGCTTATTTTAAGAGCTGAACATTGACTTATAGGACAGTTGCCTTACATCTGGTGGCATTAGAGGCAGAGCTTGTTAAGAGCTCATTTGCACCCCTTCCCTCCCAGAATTCCAGAGGAGCATGTATGGCCTATAAGTCTCCTCACACTGATTAAGGTGCTCTCTCTCTAAGGAGAGTTAGTTCCCCACTGACCTGGACACAGGCCTCTCAGCCAGGCCAGTACTCTCTGCTCTGCACTGATGAGGGGCAATCACCCTGAAACAGCTGTCTGCAGATGAGGTGCTGGCTTATTTAATATCCAAGTCATGTCTCAGGGCTTATTTTAAGAGCTGAACATTGACTTATAGGACAGTTGCCTTACATCTGGTGGCATTTGAGGCAGAGCTTGTTAAGAGCTCATTTGCATCCCTTCCCTCATGAAGCGATATGCAGTTTGCCAGTTTCCACACAATACACTTTGATCAAGGCTGCATGCGCACGCTATGAGCTGGGGCGCCATTAAAACGGGTCTGCGGCCTAGCGATTAGAGGATGTGATCAATCATTCTGGCTACACTACAGCAATACGGTATGTACTAGATTATCGATTATGGAGCTTTTTATCATCTGTCCTGCTTTATACAATCGGCTCCGTTATACCATGACCCTGGCATTTTCTCTCCGATACTTGAGCTCATTGTATATCTGTTTCTGATTTTCTGTTTATTTGGCTGTACTTCAATGTGAGCACTCATATCCCAGAGAGATGATGCTGCAATTCCTTCATGTAATATTGTACTGTACCTTTTCTTCATTTTTTCATGTATTTCATATACTGACTTGCCTGCAGATCAACTTAATCATACATTATGAAATCATGTGACATCATGTGCCATATTATATGCTATTAACATTACTATATATATTTTCTAAATATATTTATTCTATATTTACATTTATAGGCCGTGAACAAGGTCCAGGCTGAACCAAATCGTTGGCCATGCTTTTCTAAATACCTTTGGATGGATGCAATAAATTCCTAATTGCAACATATCTTGAGTGCCGTGATAATCTAGATTTTTATTGAATGTAACTTTTATCACTGAGCACTACCTTATTTTAAGTGGAGTGCCAACCAGTCCCCCACTACTTAATCCAACCTTTAGACCCGTTTCATGGAATAAGGATTGAGAATGAGTGTTCATACATACATTTGTTTGGCCAATCATTGGCTTATCTAAGCATCCCACCAATCAGCTGATAAACAAGCACACACTCATCTGTCAGTTGATCAGATTACTTAAATAAAAATACATTTTTGTCAGGATTCCTCCCTGTGTAAAGAGGGGATGTGCTGCCAACAATATGCAAACTGTATGGGTGGCATGAGGGATGAACAATCAAAAGAATGATTGTTTCCTCCACACAGTATGAATCAGCCCATGTGAAGGACTCTTCAAAAAAGCTCTGATCGTCTTGCTATAGTGTCTTGGCACTCATTTGAGGCTGTTGTCAACCTATGTAAAAGGACCCTTATTTAAAATAACTCCAGTAGAAAATTGTAGTCCTCTTATTGGATAGGTCATTAATATCATAATGATTGGAGTCCAACATCGCACAACTGTGATCAGTAGTGTTGGGCGCGAATATTCGAACAGCGAATATTAATCGCAAATATCGGCACTTTAAGAATTTGAGAATATTTAGAATATAGTGATATATATTTGTATTTTCGAATATTCTAGATTTTTTTTCATCTGAACCCATGATCCCTCCCTACTTCTTGCTTGTGGGCCAATGAGAAGGCTGCAATGTCTTTGTCTGAGCTTAGCAACATCCCTAGTAACCAATAGGAAAGTTGCCTACCCCTTACTATATAAGAACCTCCCCAGCAGCCATTTTCTACAGTTGATATATAATTCAACTGGCGCTTCACCATATATATGAGAGATCATTTTCTACAGTTTTTTAAAGTTCTCAGAGATACAGCAGTGTCATTAGTATGCTCTGTGCTTTCCACACTACATTGGATAGATAGTTAGATAGGTTATATATATACCGTATATAATACAGATAGTTAGTGGGAGATAGTCAGTGTAGGTTATATCCTGATATAGTGTAGCAGTTGCAGTGCAGGGTGTTAGGTAGTGTTATAGGTTCTGCTGTCCATACATACATGCTACAGACATAGTGCTGTGATGTCACTCACAACAATACATAGTGCACCAATCAGTAATATGTAGTCAGACCTGCTAAAATGTGAAGTTTCACATATTGCACCAAAATATTTGCTTCATCATTGCCGATTTGCGCAATCACGAATATATTGGAGCACTCTATCTGCATATAAAGCTATTGTAATGTTCTGCCATGCCAACCATTTTCTCCAGTCTCAGTAAACTTCTAGCAGCTTGGAAAATGTAGCAAAAGTGAACCATGCCTGTATTGCGCACGCTTTACGTGAATATTACATTGCCAATTTTCGCAATCAAGAAAATAATAGCGAATTATCGAATTTGCACTAGGCACTATACAGTTATGCAGAAAATTCTTTACAATTATGTAAAGATGCAGTTAGATGGATACCTAAAAAGCCAGATAATTGTGAGGATCAAATATAGGAAACCTTTATACAAGGCAAAAATGCTTCCCTTCTATCAGTATGCTGGTACTGTGTAAGTACTGTATTTACTCGTATTTGGTTATTGGATTCTCCATGGTGACCCACTGTTTAACAGCCTCCCTGCATCACAGCTTTCTAACCTTTAATCTCCTCAAATACTGCTGTGAGGATAACAACCTTGCGCCCACAATCAGTGCTTGTCTCCATCTAAAATGTAGTCTCTCTGCTGGTTTCCACATTAAACTTAACATTATTAGCAATATTTATTCTACAAGTTCTTTTAATCTGGTAAAAGTGTGGATAAGACATACATTTTTCTGAAGACTCCATGTAAGGTGTTACATCATTTTAATGCCACCCTAGATGTGTACTTATATGCACTTGCACTTTTTTGTATTTTGTACCAGGGTGATGGTACTATTATTTTATATTTTCCTGTCTATAGATGAGAGCTCCTCTGTCATCCCATGTTCACTCAAGGAACATAGTGTGGTTGCTGGAGCATCACACCATGTATTTTCAGGCTTGTAAACAAATGTGTTGGAGGGCAAACAGCTAGCCCTCTTTCACACATCAGTGAATCACAAATGTGTGGACTCCATGTACCCACTCATTTTAATGTGTTTATTCACATATAAGTGATTTTTTACTGGAAAAAAACACAAACATGCACTATTTTAGCCCGTGATGCAGACCAAACATACCCAGTGAAGTCTATGGGTCTTTGAAAACCACTGACACATCACGGATGGCATGTTTGGTCCTTGCCGTGGTTTTTATGGATTGTTGTTAGGGTATGCTTTGGAAATAAATTTTTAAGATAGTTGTATACATGGAATACAGATAACACACAGATGGCAAAAAATACATAAAAGGACCAAACACAGATCCTTCACGAACATCTTCACGGATGAACCACTGACCATCTTGTTACAGATGTCATTATGGACAGGGACGTGTAAAGGAGAGTTAATGTGGCAAATCCAACTGGTAAGTATAGTAATATTTGCTTATTTAAACATTTGACTAATCCCTACATCCCTAACATTTCATATCTGATGCTAAAATCACCATATATATTTTCTAGGACTTCAGAAAAATCGCAGCACTCCCAATCTTGAGAGTACAGGCCTGTACCTTAGAAAAGACCTGCTGTGTCGAAGCTTTTTTCGGTGATAATAAAGAGAAGGATTTGATTAAAGATTGGGAGTGCTGCGATTTTTCTGTAGTCTTTCTTGGCATTTAAGGGGCCCTTCAGGCTGGGGCCTGACATCGCGAGCACCGCCGCTTAAATTTGGACTCACAAAGAATTTGTAGTAAGTGGTGCTGTCCTTCCTCTATTTTTGGCATATATATTTTCTAGCCATAAGGTTAGGGCTACACGGTGACACTGGTCACGCAACAGCTGTTACATTCGGGATGGTAGAGTAGTGATGATCCTATAGAAATGAATGGGATTGCAGTGTGAGTAGAAAAAAATCCAACAAAAATCCTGGCTGTGACAGCGGTCGCGCGACTAGTGTCCCACGTGTAGCCCTAGCCTAAAGAAATTGTCCAAGAAATGGCTGGAAATGCGCAGTCAGCAGATCAAAGGTTTAGGTGGGTTATCACTGTGGCTAGTAATTGGTTTAGAAGATGTTCAACGATTTCCTGTGGACCAGGAAGTAGAGAGCAGGTGGGACTGGATCAGAGAAAGAATGATGAAGGCCAGGGATTCCAGCATGTGAGCAATGCATATATTTCATGTTAAACCATTCTGTCTTTTTAAAAAAAGAAAAAAAAAAGAAGTATGCCCACAGAGACAACCCCTTTAAACTTTTTGTTCAGGAATTAATGTTTTTTTTTTATTATTATTATTTAAATAATGGGATATGGAGGTCTTACTCCCAGAAACTCACTATAACTAGAGCAAAGGAAATCCACACAGCTCTGCTCTCATCAGTGTTACTGAGTTGCAGTACCAGACATAACCACATGGATGTAAATAGTATCATATTGAATATTATAGTGAAGCTGTGCATGATGGAATCACACATGAAATCACATAAGGTAAGACTGCCTTTTCTTAAAGAGATTGTCCACCATTGGTTCATGTTCAGAGATGTGCTTTAAACATTGTCTAGCTTTTACATGTTCAACACCAATGCCTTTCTCTGAGAAACACTGCCCCTTGTTAGCAAAGTATTCTGTATGATGTTCTGGTCCTAAACACTGTCATTGATGAAAGTGTGGATGACCGTACGCACCCACCACCAGCCATTGTCCATGTGCTAGTTTCTTGCGCGTAGCAGTTTTAAATAGGGACTGCTGTTGGATACATCTATTCACATGCCCCTCCATCTGTGACCATGTTTAGGACTGCAATGCTGTGAAGTCCTAGCAGAAGACTCTATTAACAAGATGGTGGCACTTTAAGATGTAATGTCCTGTAGTTTGGAAACACATAACGTATGCAGTTTATCAAGCCAAACCTAAGAATAAATCCATAGTCCCTCTTCATACGTCCACACCTTCCTGACTCTGAAAAGTGCACCAAAAACCGCATGCGTGATTCCGTGTGATTTTTTAAAATAATTTAATAATCTATATGTGAATATGCTAGATAATCGTGTTTACAGAAAATGGGTGGATTGTTTTCTGAATATAACATATTTAATTCACTCCATGTTTTCTACTTCCTGTTCTGGCTCTTTAACTTACTCCCTTGTTTGGAGTAAGTGCTCTTCTGTGGGCACCTTTATCTAGGATTTTCCAGAGATTAATAGAGCTCTCATGCTGTTATCCCAATTCTATGAATCTACTATTATGCTACTAGATTCCATATTTCCCTAGAAGCACCAGTAAACTAAACAATGGCTTATGTATCTACTGTACATAGTATGACTGGTTAAGAAGGACAATAAGGGCTCATGCACATGGACGTATCCGTTTTTGTGATCCGCAAAACATAGATACCACCTGAGAGCCTGTTGCCCTTTTTTTTTATCTTTCACAAATGTCCTATCCTTGTCAGCAAAATGGACAAGAATAGGACATGTTTGTTTTTTTTTTGTCAGGGCCGTGGAAGGGACTTACGGATGGGTCAGTGCACAAGTGTGCTTTCAGCAGTTTTTGGCGGCCCCATTGAGATAAATGGGTCTGCATTCGATCTGCAAAAAATGAACAGCGGATGTGGACAAAATTATGGCCATGACCATAAGCCCTATTTTGTCATTTATTTTCAGAGACATAGTACTACCAAATTGAAAAAGAAAAATAGATAAAAAATATTTCAAACATGTTTTCTATGAATATTGATTTTTAAAAATACCCCTTTCTGACAAAAGTGTCCTTTTAATGTAAAATGTATGCGGTGCAACTCTGCACCCACCAAACCTATCATTTATTAATCAAGACAATAGCCTCGGCCCTATGTTTCCATGAAGAGACACTTTGCTATGAGAACATCCTTTTTTCCAAGAGGAATTGAGAACATTTGAGAGAAAAAAAAATCCCCGAAGAGAGGAATCTCTTGCATAAGAACAGTACTAATGTCGATCAAAGGGGAAAAAAGCAGGACAGATCCCCTCTTTTATCATTCCCTCCCTTCCGGAAGGCATTTTTCTGTCACTTGCACCAGTGGTTATTGTGATTTTTAGCTTCTGTCATAGAGTAGGCATCATGTATAGATGTATATTTGACCTGCCTGTAAAATGTGCAAACACAAGATGATCAGAACCAGTGACAAAATCTTTCATAAATCTTATCAAGACAAGCTTTCTTGTTCACGGATCTGTTGATAAGATGCCACGGTTTTATCTGCATACACGACATCTCGCCTGTATTTCTGTCATATTTATTCACTCGGCGTTCCTGGTTTGCACTGCACTCGAGGCGTGTCCTTTGGAGATATGCAGAGATCTGTACTCAGCAAAGCCGGGAAGAGAGAGAGATAACACTTCTCATTCATCTCACAGCGCATCTTACATTCCACATTACACCTTTCCAGCACATATTCCGCCTACAAGACCTTTCTGCTCAGTCTTCTAAATATAATCATCACTATCTCCGGTTTTATCACATTTCCATATTGCTAGAATGATCTGACTTTATTTAACTCTCCTGATTAAAATACAAAGCTCTGCAGATGAATTTTCTCACTGCCTCCAATCTGCCTGTGCTGGATGCAATTCACATCCCGGACGTGTGTTGTCTAGCAGCAGATAATTGTAGCTTCGAAGGACTGCAGTTGTAAAATGAATATGCTACTGAATCATAATAAGACAGGTCACAGGCGAAATTACATAGATTATGTGACCAGCTCTACAAAGTGACATTAAGGCTAATGTCACACAAGCGGTTTTGTGTCCGGGTGCGGTTTACAACAGGCAGTATGTTTACTGAATATTTGTCTTTTTCGGGGAAAATCGTAGCATGCTCCATCTTCATCAGTTCTTCAACAGGACTTGGCCGCTAATGAGTCAGTGAAGAAAAAAACTGAAAGACGTTTACTTTCCATTGAGAGTATGACAGATTCTTAGGACTGAGATCCACTCCAAAATCCACTTAAAAATGGTTTACATTAGATGGCTAGTTTTTGAGATGGAATCTGCGACAAATATTTGATTGGATCAGCCTTTGGTCTCCCCTGCGTGTTCCACTGGAAAAGTACACATTACATTTTTCCTAGTATTTCTGCCATATAAATGTGCCCATATGGATTTATCTGAAAAAGACTATGGTGGATATTTCACATTTTATCTTTAGTATTGTGTTGTAAAGTAGGCAACTCCTGCACATACTGTGCATTAACAAATTATTTTAATATAATTGTCAGCCCCATACCTGCCCACTTCAGTGGACGTCCCTCACTGCTCACCATCACTCTAGCCTCAGCTTACTATCCCCGATTCAAACCTGCCGGTAAGATTGTATTCTTGCCTGTGTAGGTTATTTCATTTCTGTCAGTTTGTGTAGGTGTTACTGTACGTGGTTTACATGGTCCTGATTCAGATTGTTCTTGACTACTCCATTTGATAACTACCTGTCCTGGCCTATGCCCGTTAACCTCTATAGCAAGTTCTCCTTTAGTTTTGAACTTGATTTTGTAAAGGCGGGTCTAGACGGGCTGGTGGGACAGCCAATTGCTGGGAAGAAAGCATTCCTTCCTGGCAGTCTACTGCTTGCTCAGTGAAGGAGACCACTGCATTTACAGTGATCTCCTTCACAGTATGAGGATGAGAGATCGCTATTGTGATCGCTTGTCCAGATACAGAATCATTGTCTCTGGGCAGAAGATCGCTGTTGAGACAGCACAATCTGCTGACCAGAAATGATGATTGAAGCGCCTGCACGAACAGCAGGATCACCCAATGAACAAGCATTTTACTTGTTCATTGGGTTAACGGCAGCACATTTACATGGCCAGATTATCGGGAAGGAGCATTGGCAGGAATGGTTGTTCCTGATAATTGGGACAGTTATTGGTACGTGTACCTTAAGGCTCTGCTTCTGTCCATAGTTCTAGTGTCACACTTTCAAACATCATCTTGAAGCCACTTGGAAATTCCAGCAGAAGATGTCCATACCCCAATAAGGGGATTAAAGATTAGGCAAATCCTTAGGCTCCACTCCCTACTTTAGCCCTAACCTAAAGTCATTAGCAACACAGTGAGTGCATCTGTGACCAATGAATGTGAAGACCACATTCGAAAATCCTGCAGACACCAAAGACTTGATGTATGGCTTTTAGTAGAATATATGGTTTTGTGGGTAACTAATGTAATGAAAATGCTTTGATCATTCTTGAGTGGCAGCTCACCTAACTATGCATAAGCCCCACTTCTTTTCATAACCACATTGAACATGGTTGCAAATAAGAAGTAATTCATGAAAGTGGGACCAATAGATCTGTCCATATACAGTACAGACCAAAAGTTTGGACACACCTTCTCATTCAAAGAGTTTTCTTTATTTTCATGACTATGAAAGCATCAAAACTATGAATTAACACATGTGGAATTATATTCATAACAAACAAGTGTGAAACAACTGAAAATATGTCATATTCTAGGTTCTTCAAAGTAGCCACCTTTTGCTTTGATTACTGCTTTGCACACGCTTGGCATTCTCTTGATGAGCTTCAAGAGGTAGTCCCCTGAAATGGTCTTCTAACAGTCTTGAAGGAGTTCCCAGAGATGCTTAGCACTTGTTGGCCCTTTTGCCTTCACTCTGCGGTCCAGCTCACCCCAAACCATCTCGATTGGGTTCAGGTCCGGTGATTGTGGAGGCCAGGTCATCTGGCGCAGCACCCCATCACTCTCTTTCATGGTCAAATAGCCCTTACTTTCAAAGTTTTCCCAATTTTTCGGCTGACTGACTGACCTTCATTTCTTAAAGTAATGATGGCCACTCGTTTTTCTTTACTTAGCTGCTTTTTTCTTGCCATAATACAAATTCTAACAGTCTATTCAGTAGGACTATCAGCTGTGTATCCACCTGACTTCTCCTCAACGCAACTGATGGTCCCAACCCCATTTATAAGGCAAGAAATCCCACTTATTAAACCTGACAGGGCACACCTGTGAAGTGAAAACCATTTCAGGGGACTACCTCTTGAAGCTCATCAAGAGAATGCCAAGAGTGTGCAAAGCAGTAATCAAAGCAAAAGGTGGCTACTTTGAAGAACCTAGAATATGACATATTTTCAGTTGTTTCACACTTGTTTGTTATGTATATAATTCCACATGTGTTAATTCATAGTTTTGATGCCTTCAGTGTGAATCTACAATTTTCATAGTTATGAAAATAAAGAAAACTCTTTGAATGAGAAGGTGTGTCCAAACTTTTGGTCTGTACTGTATGTCTTTAGTTACATAGCTCCTGAAGATTAAGTTCCTCTTTGCTGTAAAGCATATCATATGGGTATATAGCTTTTGGGGATGATAGTTCTGAAAGTCATTAACATGATTCCCTTAAGGCAGAAATTGTGTGCAGAAATGTTCTGCATGTAAATTAACCTGTAGTACGGATTGGGAAATACTAAGGATGTTAATACTTTGTGCGGACTTTTGTTTCACATTTCCTTCTTTGTAATGCAAAGAGTTAAATCTGCAGCAAATCTGCAACAATATTTGAATGTAAGGCTACTTTTACACTAGCGTTTTTTTCAGATCCGTCATGGATCTGCAAAAATGCTTCCATTAAAATAATACAACCGCATGCATCCGTCATGAACGGATCCGGTTGTATTATGTCTTCTATAGCCATGACGGATCCGTCCTGAACACAATTGAAAGTCAATGGGGGAAAGCTCAATTTTCTATTGTGTCAGAGGAAACCGATCCATCCCCATAGACTTACATTGTGTGTCAGGACGGATCCGTCTTACTCCGTACCACATCGTAGACAGAAAAAAGCTGCTTGCAGCATTATTCTGTCCACAATGGGGACACAACCAAACAGAACGGAACGCATTTTGGTGCACTCCATTTTGTTTAGTTCAGTTTTATCCCCATTGACAATGAATGGGTACAAAACGGAAGCGTTTTCTTCCGCTACAGAGATCTTATGACGGATCTCAATAGCGGAATTGAAAATGCTAGTGTGAAAGTAGCCTAACACATTCATCATGGAAACCCAGTGAAATCTGCACAGAAAATAGGCATGAATTGCATATTCATTAATAAACTTCTTAGGGCAAGGCCACATAGTCAGGTTTTTGCATGCAGTTTTGTAAGCCAAAATTAGGAGTGGATCTTAAATGGAACAAAAGTATAAAGAACAGATATGATGTCTCCTCTTTTTTTAACTGGTGGTGATATCTCCTCTTTAAAGGTGTACATTTAGCTTGCAATTCACATGCATTGCATGGTGTTCCTCAGTGCAGAAAGGTTAGGGAGACATATGCCAAAATGAACCCCAAAGGAATATTATTACTACTATTCCTATTACTATTACTATATTGTCATTAAGTCTTAACAGAAAAAGTTGTTGCTAATGTTAATAAAGCCACCATATTGTTCTTCATTTGATAGTGTCTTATGCCTCAGTTGAGGAAACAGTGCTTATCCCACACTACCCAACACAGAAGGTACAGTAGGTACACCATAATGAATTGTTTAGGGTCTTACGGGAACTGATGTATATTATAATACTTCTATAAACGTCAAACACATTGTAAATAATAGTTACACATCCACTAGATTTCAAAATAGGACAAAAAAAGATTCAGCCTCCCACGTTTTTAACTTTGCTTGCCCCATAAGATATTTTAGATATGATATTTTCCACTTTCCCCTTAGGCTTTCTCTTCAACCTCTCTTCCGTCGAGAAACATGGCAGGTGAGCTTATTTTTTTGCCTGTAACAGATGTTGTAAAGTCAAATGTACCCGTCCATCCTTTCCCATGATGGAAGGCTACAAACCTTCATTTAGCCTGGTTCTGTGTGCTAATTACCAGACACATATTAGCAGAATCACAGTAGTTTTAGGGCACAATCTCTAGCATAAAATAAAAATCACCAGGTGTATCTGGAGGAAGACCAATGGTTTCCCTATAGAATTTCTCACATTACTTTGCATTTTGGAAACAACCCACACTGTCTATAGGAGCTTCTCATTACTACTGCAATAATCTTACATCATGATATGTTAATTCTAAGTATTTCTTTTCAGTAACATTGAATTCATTGCTTTCCTCTACATACAGTTCACGGCCCAGTAGCCAGCACAATATTATGGCAACATGGCAATTGAAAAGAGTGATGACTACCCCTGGTGGTTTGTGCATTACATATGTTCTTATATTTAATACAGCATACATGCCTGATTCTCATAATCATGTAATGCTTACAATTAAGCACAATTTGAGGTGCAGACAACATACGGTACAGTAGCCATCATTAGTCATTGGTGCAGAAAGCATATACAGTATGCAAAGATACAACATACTGGGTATTAGTGGCTGACAAAGCTGAAATAAACCAATTATATCATATGACTCAATATACTTATACATGTTATGTTATTAATATGTTGTGTATTTTCCGATTCGCCATTCAGTCGATTTGATGTTGTATTTTCCATAGTTCTCTCACACATTACAACATATGGACATTGTTTTTCGGGGCTTAGCTACATGTTATATTTCCATTTATTTCATTCCAATCCACATGCACTAGTAGCCATCCTGTTATCACTGATATGTTCAGCTACATCATACTAATACACAGAAGAACTAGCACGACCTGCCTATCAAGACCGTCTTGATGTGAAGGATGCCAGGCTGATCATTTTTATCTGTATGCACACGACAGAGCACGATCCATGATAACCAGCCACCACAACAATGAAATCGAAAAGCAGCAAACTTGATGGCATACACCAGATTGAACAATAGGCTTTTCACCCTATGCGTTGTGCGTCCCTAGAGCAAAGGAGAGATGCAGATGTTCCTTTGGAAGATAGACATTTCCATATGCTACAACTTGACAATTAGACAAAACAATAGCAGCATGTCTTGTATCCTGGTGTTGAAAGGCTTCCTCTGACCACCCCATCTGTGTTCAATAGAACATCTTGTCCATACTGAAACCTCCCTGCATCCTATCTAATCTATGGCTTGCAGAATTACCAGTGCTCTGCCCAGAGTCAATGTCTGCCCTTCTCTGCACTTCTTAAAATTAATCTTGTGTTAACAACTCTCTGCTGCCTCCTGAAAAGCTCCCGGTGACCAAGATGAGACTGCTAATCTGTTGCAGTTGTTCTGTGCTGCCATTTGCATTTTATTTCCTGACAACAGAGGGTGTAGCCATCTATCCATTAATTATTTATTAATCAGGATTCTGTCTAGTCTCGACACGACCGCCATCTGGGGAAGTAGAGATCATACAGAGGGTCCTCCCTTAACATTGCCGATATGCCATTTATCCAGTATTGGCAAATATTTCACCTTTAATTGTTCTCGCTTAACACACAAAAATTTTTTTATGGAAAGACATCTGCACTTCACACGGCTCATTAACTTAAAACCACGCATTATGTTTTTCGGCAAAAAAAAAAAAAGGAAATGAGGTGTTACCTGCAAAGCGAATGCTAGAAGAGGAGACATTGCTACAGATTGCTAAGACGAGTCTAAATATATTTTCTAGATATTTTATCTAGAACACAGACTGACCCATATACAGTATCAGTAGCATGGCCTGTGCTCACATTCTCCCTCTATCCCAAGGGCAGAAATCAAGTGAGATGAAACGACACCCAGCAAAAAGACACAAAATCAAAGTCAGATCCAACTTACAACAGGAATAGACACACTGCAGTTTATCTGTCATTAAATGATTGCTTGGATGGATACATGTTCCCCCTCCTCCCTCACTGAATGGAGGTAAATTCATTTGCTGGCCGGTGGTGTGGACTTATTGCCTTGTTTGCTGGGGTGATTTACCAACAGCTTTTCCCAATTTCCCATTTCTCGATCAGTTGAGTAGAATTTTCTCTGCAGATGGGTTTATGTATCCTGAGGCTTATGAACAAATGGATTTAATCAAGGAAAAAATAAACAAAAAAAAAAAAAAACCATTGGAATGAATAAATGATATTACTGAGTCCTCCAGCAAAGTAATCACAGATTATCATCCAAGAGACACAGCTGGGATTACCATTTCAAAAATGATACTCAATAGCTTTTACTGTCATAAACATCTAGAAGGCATATCAAGGAATGCTCAAATCCCTCTAATAACACAACAGAATCAAATCCTATTTTGGACTTATTTGGAGAGGTTGCTTGGTTTCTTCAAGACTTCCTCAGTTGCCCTTGTCCCAAATAACCTTCATAGGTTGCAGGGTTGTCATCTTAAAGGTTAGAAGCATTTCAAGTCATCATCCCCTCTTACAATGCTGACATTTGCATACCCTATGTACTAAAAGCCACCATATTCAGCCTTATAGGCATATTAACGACCGTTCTATACCCAGAGGAACATCTGAAAAATGAATGGGTGATGGAACCATCAGATATGTTAATAGCCGTTCCTGTGCATCTCATAGACCTATCTTGTAGGGCTCCTATAATAATATAACCATGGGTGAATTTAATGATATCAGAAATATTGGCTAATGGAAGACCCTATCTACATAATATGAATTGTGTATATGATATGGAAAAAATAGAAGAATATCTGTGTGACAGTTTGATTTTTATCCGATCACTTCTATTTTTTCTCATTGCGGTGGTTTTACCCCTCTCTAGATAGTGGGATTTTTATCATTGCTGCAGGATTGAGCATGCATCGCTTGAATGGCAAAATGTCTTGTAATTTCATCTTGAAACTTCACCAAAACATTAAGCATATCTGCAGTGACAGTGCAGTCATTTCACTGTGGCAAAAGAGGGAAGTTAACCCATTATCTGCTTATGACAAGTGCAATGGGCTGCTAAATCCTACTGGTAGTTACTTTCCGAGACAGGATGTGCTAAGAAATGATATTTTTCACCATACGTTTATTATTATTTTTTTTTTTTGCATACATATCACTCAGTCCTGTTACACCAAAACCTGTAGGGAATTGCATGTACTACTTACGATATTTGGGCATAGTGGTAGTTTCTGGGTTGGTGGTAGTGGTAGACTCCTGAAAACGAGATTGTGTCCAGGACTGGGTGGAAACATGAAGATAAATTTTGTAAGAAGAGGTAGAATATTCCGCAGTGGGCCAGATGGGCATTGGCTGGGTGGTTGGGGTCCCTGGAAGTGGGCGTGAAACAAACGTGGTCGTGCTAAGGGGGGCAGTGGTGGAGATAATTGTAGGAGTGGCGACTGCATGGCGCACCGTTGTGGTTCTAGAGTTTACCCGGCTAGGTACTCTACTTCCTGGGACGCGAGTGGGCGCCCTTGTCGTAGTAGTTAAACGGGTGCTAATTTGATTGGGAGTCCTGGTGGTGGTTGTAGTAGTTGTAGTCTCCATACTTTTTGGAAAAGAGCTTGGTTTTGAAAGGAAAATCGGGTCCTGTCCAATACCCTTGGAATCTATTAAATCAGTAGGGACATAATCCTTTACAGATCCCACCACGATCCATTTTAGAAGCATCAGACTCAAACCCAAGCCAATGAATCCAATTAAGAGAGGCACTACACATAGCCACGTTTGCTGCCTGTTCCATACAATGCAGTCACTACATCGCACCTCCCGAGGGTTTGGTGCCCCATCCTCTTCCTCCGTAGTGTTCCCACCTGCAGCCTCTTCAGCAGCTGCCGGACGTACAGGTGCTGAGGTGGAGGCAGCCACTTCACTCATCCTATATTCCTTTCACCCCCCAAAATACATGAGCCTTAAGAAGCTTGATCATCAGCACAGCTCCCTAGAAAGAAGGGGGGGAAATCTCTGCATTCAAATGTCACTGATCACAAACAGATAGCATTCCTCCATGAGATTCTTGTACAGAGCAAAACGCCAGCAGCAGCTGCTGAATCAGCTAAAAAATTCCATCCATCCAAGGTTTAGCAGAATATGCATCCCCGCATCCCTTCACTTTCCGTTTCTTTTCCTCCAGCTTTCCATAGAAATAAACTAGAAATGAACCAGCCTTCTATTTTTTTCCTTTTCTTTCCAAGCATCCGTCTGTGTGTCCTCCTTGTCTATTCCATTAGCAACATTCCTGCACATGGGAGCTGAGCTGTCTTCCCTCTCCTTGGCTTCCCTCTATCCACAGAACAGATGCACCAGCGTTCTTCGCCTGCTTCTTTCAAAGGCGACAGAGCAGCAAAATGCACCTGTTATTCAGCAGTCCCTGCAACCAACCCTTGGCCAGCACTTTAAGAGAGAGACCAATCCGCAGCTAGAGCTAAGGAGAGTCTGAGCTCTGGAAGCCAGCAGCACTAGCAGCATAGACACCAAGACTAGCATTTAGCAGAGCACAGAATAAGCCATGGAAGAGACATTCACCACCTAAAGCCCAGCATGCAGACAGGCATGCATGTATATGGCTGTAGATCCATTCATGCTGGGTTTCTGAATAGAAGAACCTAATGGAATAGCAAGTAGCATCTCCGGCATCACTTCAGCATGCCTCCAGCACGGCAAAAGGCAGACTGGGCTTTTGGGAAAGGCACCTCCCCCTAATGCTTAATGGTAGTTTCTTAATGCGTACAAGATAAATAAATGATCCAGGAGAATCCCACAGGAATTGTCTGCCATAACCTTTTTTTAGCAGGTTTTAAAGCCATCTACTAATATAACAAATGACTGCACCCTGAGAAGAAACGCCATGGAGAGGCCTGCAGGGTATCTAGAAGGATGTCTACAGCCATACAGGATATAGGATGTGAAAATGAAGCCTGGTAATTAATAAACTGGGAAGCTGAAGCTACAGGACAGGGGGAAAAAACCTAATGCCAGAAAAGCAGCACGTAGACGGCGCTGCCGGTGGAAGGGAGGGGTTAACCCTTTCACGGCTAACACTGCACACACACCAGGGAAGCAAAGGCACCGTTAAGCAGACACATGTAACATGCGAACACTCTGAAATTCCACAGTGACAATCCTTATCCTTTTTCATTTGTCACCCTGCCCGTTTGGAAACATATATTTCTTTTTAAATATTCTAAAAAAACACCCCAACTACCCATGTGTATACATGTAATATCTCCGTATGCATTTAGTACAGCTATGAGGACAATCCCCCGTTTTGTCTTCCTCTACTGCACGTTTAGTGTCAGCTGGAAATGTCAATACGTCTTCATTTGATTGTTTCCTACATCTTGTATCATCCACATGCTCTGGAAAATGTGCCCTCAGAAGGAAAAAAGTAAGAAAATCCTATTCTATAAAGCTCAAAACCACCGTCACTACCATTACAGTCCATAAGGGTCCATTCACACGTCAGTAAGTGTTTTGCAGATCCGCAAAACACGGACACCTGCAATGTGCTTTCTGCAATTCGCGGACCGCACAATCGCCGACACTCTCATAGAAAATGCCTTTTCTTGTCCGCAATTGTGGACAAGAATAGTAACATAGTAACATAGTACATAGTAACATAGTAACATAGTACATAAGGCCGAAAAAAGACATTTGTCCATCCAGTTCGGCCTGTTATCCTGCAAGTTGATAGGACATGTTCTATTTTTTTTTCGTGAACAGAATTGCGGATCCAGAAATGCAGATGCGGACAGCACATGGTGTGCTGTCCGCATCCGTTCTGGCCCCATTAAAAATGAATGGGTTCCAATTTTGCGGAACGGATCCGGACCCAAGTTGCGGACATTGAATGGACCCTAAAGTGCATTTATAGAGCTTTCCTAGACTGTTGAAGAGCAAATCCTGCAGTTTGGGTTGCAGGGTTTTCATCAATGCATAGTAAGGTCACAAGAAAATGAATATACATTCTAGGTATGATACCATACATTACATGATATAAATGTGCTACCTGCACTTCCGTCACAATGTACAGTACTAGAGAGATAGCTAGAGAGATAGATAGATAATAGATAGATAGATAGATATGAGAGAGATAGATAATAGATATATAGATAGATAGATAGATAGATAGATAGGAGATAGATAGATAGATAGATAGATAGATAGATAGATAGACAAATAAATTGATGATGGATAGATAGAACATAGATAAATAGATTAGATAGACAGATAATAGATTAGATAGGAGATAGATAGATAGATAGATAGATAGATAGACAAATAAATTGATGATGGATAGATAGAACATAGATAAATAGATTAGATAGATAGATAATAGATAGATAGATAGATAGATAGATAATAGATAGATAGATAGATAGATAGATAGATAGATAGATAGATTAGATAGACAGATAATAAATTAGATAGGGGATAGATAGATAGATAGATAGATAGATAGATAGATAGATAGATAAATAGGAGATAGATAGATAGATAGATAGATAGATAGACAGATAATATATTAGATAGGGGATAGATAGATAGATAAATAGGAGATAGATAGATAGATAGATAGATAGATAGATAGATAGATAGATTAGATAGACAGATAATAGATTAGATAGGGGATAGATAGATAGATAAATAGGAGATAGATAGATAGATAGATAGATAGATGATAGATTGAACATAGATAAATAGATAGATATGAGATAGATAGATAGATTAGATAGACAGATGATAGATAGATAGATAGATTAGATAGATAGACAGATAGATTAGATAGAGGATAGATAGATAGATAGATAGATAGATAGATAGATAGACAAATAAATTGATGATGGATAGATAGAACATAGATAAATAGATTAGATAGACAGATAATAGATTAGATAGGAGATAGATAGATAGATAGATAGATAGATAGATAGATAGATAGACAAATAAATTGATGATGGATAGATAGAACATAGATAAATAGATTAGATAGACAGATAATAGATTAGATAGATAGATAGATAGATAGATAGATAATAGATAGATAGATAGATAGATAGATAGATAAATAGGAGATAGATAAATAGATAGATAGATAGATAGATAGATTAGATAGACAGATAATATATTAGATAGGGGATAGATAGATAAATAGGAGATAGATAGATAGATAGATAGATAGATAGATAATAGATTAGATAGGGGATAGATAGATAGATAGATAGATAGATAGATAGATAAATAGGAGATAGATAGATAGATAGATAGATAGATAGATAGATAGATAGATGATAGATTGAACATAGATAAATAGATTGATAGATAGATAGATAGACAGATAGATTAGATAGGGGATAGATAGATAGATAGATAGATAGATAGATAATAGATAGATAGATAGATAGATAGATAGATAATACAGAAAACAAAGAGTGGCAGCAGCACGGTCAAAGGTGAGGTTGGGTGTAATCTCTTCTGGACTTCAGGCAAAACCAATAGACAGTATCCAAAAACAAATGATGAGGCAGCACTCCAATGTCAGTGAAGGGTGTTAGACCAGTTTATTACCCCAGTCACAACGTTTCGGCCCAGCACAGTGAGGCCTTTGTCAAGCTTGTGACTGGGGTAATAAACTGGTCTAACACCCTTCACTGACATTGGAGTGCTGCCTCATCATTTGTTTTTGGATAGATAGATAGATAGATTAGAATTCTGTAAACAGAAGCAACTCTAACAGCGTCTGTCGAGCAGAGCTGGGCAGATTCCCACTTTACCTTGCTGTCCAGAAGAGGGCGCTATCATTCAGAGCCCATCTGCAAAGGAACAGTCCCAGCTCCTACCATCACAAAGCCTTGCTACTCCAAGAAGCCTCAGAAAACAAAACGCCCCGCAACAAGTCACCCAAACCCAGCCTGACCAAGCCACCAACCAATACAGTCTGACAAAGGGGGAAATCCAGAGGATGATACACAAGAGCAGAGAGGAGTATATCAGCATCTGGAGGAACAACATAAAAACTAGTGATGAGCGGCAGGGGCTATATTCGAATTTGCAATATTTCACGAACATTTGGACAAATATTCATCATATATTCGCGAATTTGAGATTATTTCTTGATTGTGAAAAATCAGCAATGTAATATTTGCGTAATGCAAATTTACTTTTGCTTCATTTTCCAAGCTGCTAGAAGTTTCCTGAGACTGGAGAAAATGGTTTGCACGGCAGAACATTAAAAATGGCTTTATATGCAGTTAGAGTGCTCCAATATATTTGTGATTGCGCTAATCGGCACTAATGATGCAAATATTTTGGCGTAATACGTGAAACTTCACATTTTGGCAGGTCTGCATGTATGTATGGACAGCAGAACCTATCAGCTACACTATATCAGGATATAACCGACACTGACTATCTCCCACTAACTATCTAAATTAGGCCTCATGTACACGACCTTTCCGTTTTTTGCGGTCCGCAAACCGTGTATCCGCAAAAAAACTAAGCCGCCCTTGTGCCTTCCACAATTTGTGGAACGGAATGGGTGGCCCATTGTAGAAATGCCTATTCTTGTCCGCAAAACGGACAAGAATAGGACATGTTCTATTTTTTTGGTGGGTCCAAGGAACAAAGCATCTTTTTGCGGCCCCATTGAAGTGAAAGGGTCCGCATCCGAGCCGAAAAAACAGCGGCTCGGATGCGGACCAAAACAACAGTTGTGTGCATGAGGCCTTATATATATAAGCTATCTATCTATCTAATGTAATGAGTGGAAAGCACAGAGCACAGCAATGACACTGCTGTCCCTCTCAGAACCTTAAAAAACTGCAGAAAATGGCTGCTGGGGAGGTTCTTATATAGTAAGGGGTAGGCAATTTTCCTATTGGTTGATAGGGATGTTGCTAAGCTCAGACAAAGACATTGCAGCCTTCTCATTGGCCCACAAGCAAGAAGCAGGGATTGATCATGGGTTCAGATGAAAAAAAATCTAGAATATTTAAAAATATGAATATATATCACTATATTTTAAATATTCGCAAATTCTCGAAGTGCCGATATTTGCGATTAATCTTCGCAATTTGAATATTCGTGCCCAACACTAATAAGCACATTGCAAAAGCTGTCGGTATACCAGAGCCTGCAGAGGGAGTACAAACTGGCCCCATATCTGGAGAAACTACCCAACCTTAGATACAGATCTTGAGCCACTACAGTCTGAGTGTCCACAGCCTGCTCATCAAATCCAGGTGGCACCGACAGAGGTACATACCCAGGAAGAGCAGACTGTGCCAGCAGTGCAACCAAGAGGCCATGGAGGATGAGGCTCCCTTTCTGCTGTGGTGCCCCAAATACTCAGCAGTGAGAGACGCTTTCTTCAGGAGACTATCTGATCTTCTCCCAGAACTTCAACTCCATGTAGGATTAAAGGGGTTATCCCACCTTCTAATTTCATCGCAGCGTCTCCTGTTCGTTCTTTACTAACGCCTATTTCCTGGGGCGTTGTCCTTTCTATTGATGGGCAGCTCGTTGGCGCTCTGCTGATCAGTTGACTCCGCCTCCCTTACTTGTGTGCGTGCTCCCGTTATAGCCGAACTTCATTCTGGGAGACGCCTCAGCGCTTTCTCTACCCTCTCAAGTCCTGCATTCCGCGGCTCTGTTTCAGAAACAGCACAAGGGAATGAAGAACCGCGCATGCGCAGCCGGCGGCGTGCGCATTCATGGAAAAAATGCAGCTACACACTGGAAGGTGGTTTCGCTCGCTGCGCATGCGCGGCCATTGCATTCGGCCGGTGAAATGTGGCCGTAACTAAGGGAGGACATAGTAAAACAATGAGGTAAAAGGGGGAGGTTTTTAGCGATAAGGGTAGGAATTGGCTTAAACATTATATTTAGGAAAATGATCATTGTCGCAGCGTGGACAAATTAAACTATGATCCTTTTGATGGGATAACCCCTTAACCCCTTTAAACCCTTAAGGACTCAGCCCTATTTCACCTTGAGGACTTGGCCATTTTTTGCAAATCTGACCAGTGTGACTTTAAGTGCTGATAACTTAAAAACGCTTCGACTTATCCAGGCCATTCTGAGACAGTTTTTTCGTCACATATTGTACTTCATGACACTGGTAAAATGAAGTAAAAAAAATTCTTTTTTATTTATAAAAAAATACAAAATTTTCCAATTTTTTTTTAAAAATAGCAAATTTCCAAGTTTCAATTTCTCTACTTCTATAATACATAGTAATACCTCCAAAAATAGTTATTACTTTACATTCCCCATATGTCTACTTCAAGTTTGGATCATTTTGGGAATGATATTTTATTTTTTGGGGATGTTACAAGGCTTAGAAGTTTAGAAGCAAAAACCCAATATTTAGGGACCAGTTCAGGTCTGAAGTCACTTTGCGAGGCTTACATAATAGAAACCACCCAAAAATGACCCCATTCTATAAACTACACCCCTCAAGGTATTCACAACTGATTTTACAAACGTCGTTAAGTGTTCCACAAGAATTAATGGAAAATAGAGAAACAATTTCAAAATTTCACTTTTTTGGCAGAGTTTCCATTTTAATATTTTTTTTCCAGTTACAAAGCAAGAGTTAACAGCCAAACCAAACTCAATATTTATGGCCCTGATTCTGTAGTTTACAGAAACACCCCATATGTGGTCGTAAACCGCTGTACGGGCACACAGCAGGGCGCAGAAGGAAAGGAATGCCATACGGTTTTTGGAAGGCAGATTTTGCTAGACTGTTTTTTTTTACACCATGTCCCATTTGAAGCCCCCCTGATGCACCCTTAGAGTAGAATCTCCATAAAAGTGACCCCATCTAAGAAACTACACTCCTCAAGGTATTCAAAACTGATTTTACAAACGTCGTTAACCCTTCAGGTGTTCCACAAGAATTAATGGAAAATAGAGATACAATTTCAAAAATTTACTTTTTTGGCAGATTTTCCATTTTAATAATTTTTTTCCAGTTACAAAGCAAGGGTTAACAGCCAAACCAAACTCAATATTTATGGCCCTGATTCTGTGGTTTACAGAAACACCCCATATGTGGTCGTAAACCGCTGTACGGGAACACGGCAGGGCGCAGAAGGAAAGGAATGCCATACGGTTTTTGGAAGGCAGATTTTGCTAGACTGTTTTTTTTTACACCATGTCCCATTTGAAGCCCCCCTGATGCACCCCTAAAGTAGAAACTCCAAAAAAGTGACCCCATTTTAGAAACTACAGGATAGGCTGGCAGTATTGTTGGTACTAGTTTAGGGTACATATGATTTTTGGTTGCTCTATATTACACTTTTTGTGAGGCAGGGTAACAAGAAATAGCTGTTTTGGCACTGTTTTTATTTTTTGTTATTTACAACATTCGTCTGACAGGTTAGATCATGTGATATTTTTATAGACCAGGTTGTCACGGACGCGTCGATACCTAATATGTTTTAGTGTTTCCATAGTCTGAGAGACATCATTTTTTCAGTTTTTGGGTGATTACCTTGGGTAGGGTATGATTTTTGCTGGATAAGATGACGCTTTTATTGGCACTATTTTGGGGTGCGTGTGACTTTTTGATCGCTTGCTATTACACTTTTTGTGATGTAAGGTGACAAAAAATGGTTTATTTAGCACAGTTTTTATTTTTTATTTTTTACTGTGTTCATCTGAGGGGTTAGTTCATGTGATATTCTTATAGAGCCGGTCGATATGGACGCGTTGATACCTAATATGTATACTTTATTTTTTCCCCTATTTTTTTATATTTTTTTTTAACTTTATTTGGGGAAAAAAACGTTTTTGTTTAGTTTTACTTGAAACTTTTAATTTTTTTAGGGGAAACTTTATTTTTTAAACTATTTTTTCACTTTCTTTTTTGTCCCACTTTGGGACTTGAACTTTTGGGGGTCTGATCCCCTTTACAATTCATTCCAATACTTCTGTATTGGAATGCATTGGCTGTATGAGTAATACTGTGTGTATTACTCATACAGCTTCTGGCCCGTGAGATCCAGGGGGCTGGATCTCACAGGCTCGTCACCGGAAGGCAGCGCAGATGCCTCAGGTAGGCATTGCGCTGCCTTCCATGCCATCGGGTCCCTCCTACAGCCGCATGGGGACCCGATGGCACCGCCGCCCGCCGGATAAGGTAAAACCGCAAACCTGAATTGACCTGCGGTTTGCGGCAATCGCCGATGCGGGGGGGTCACGTGACCCCCCCGGTGTTGTGACAGGATGCCCGCTGAATGATTTCAGCAGGCATCCTGTTCCAATTAACCCCCGCCGCGCCGCAATCGCGTTTTAAAGTTTGGACGTACCGGTACGCCCTGGGTCCTTAAGTACTCGGCAAACATGGCGCACCGGTACGTAAGTCCCTATGGGGTTAAGAGAGCCTCTTCATACTGCTGGGGAGGAGGAGAACGCAGCGGCCATAGCAGCTCAATATATTAATGCCTGCCATAGACTGAGCCTGCTATGTCACAGACTCTTAGGCCTCTTTCACACGAGTGTCATATTTTTGGCCCGGATAAGAGGCGGGTGCATTGCGGGAAAATGCGCGATTTTTCCGCACGAGTGCAAAACATTGTAATGCGTTTTGCACGCACGTGAGAAAAATCGGCATGTTTGGTACCCAAACCCGAACTTCTTCACAGAAGTTCGGGTTTGGAATCGGGGTTGTGTAGATTGTATTATTTTCCCTTATAACATGGTTATAAGGGAAAATATTAGCATTCTGAATACAGAATGCATAGTACAATAGTACTGGAGGGGTTAAAAAAAAAAAAAAAAAATTTAACTCACCTTAATCCACTTGCTCGTGCAGCCCGGCTTCTCTTCTGTCTCCTTCTTTGCTGATTGCAGGAAAAGGACCTGTGGTGACGTCACTCCGGTCATCACATGGTCCATCACATGATCTTTTACCATGGTGATGGATCATGTGATGACCGGAGTGACGTCACCACAGGTCCTTTTCCTGCAATCAGCAAAGAAGGAGACAGAAGAGAAGCCGGGCTGCGCGAGCAAGTTGATTAAGGTTTAACCTCTCCAGCACTATTGTACTATGCATTCTGTATTCAGAATTCTATTATTTTCCCTTATAACCATGTTATAATGGAAAATAATAAAATGATTGGGTCTCCATCCCGATCGTCTCCTAGCAACCGTGCGTGAAAATCACACCGCATCCGCACTTGCTTGCCGATGCTTGCGATTTTCACGCAGCCCCATTCACTTCTATGGGGCCTGCGTTGAGTGGAAATCGCACAATATAGAGCATGCTGCGATTTACACCCAACGCAGAAGTGATGCGTGAAAATCAACGCTCATGTGCACAGGCCCATAGAAATGAATGGGTCCGGATTCAGTGCGGGTGCAATACGTTCACCTCACGCATTGCACCCGCGCGGAATACTCGCCCATGTGAAAGTATCCTTATACCTCCACCCTGGATATGTCCCCATCCCCCAAACCTACCCTATATCCCCACCCTGGATGTGTTCCCATTCCCCAAACCTACCCTATATACCCACCCTGGATGTGTCCCCACCCCCCAACCCTAACCAATTATTTCCAACTTGCTTTGGCAATGCTAAAATGTATTTAGTCCTGCCAATAAAGCTGATTTGAATTTGAATTTGATATAAGATAGATAGACAAGTATATTTGAGGTAGGTAGATAGATAGGCGACAGATGGATAGATAGACAGACAGATAGAGTAAATAAGATCTTGATGCTTTGGATTCTGTTATACTTTGTATGTAAATGCAGACAGCCTTTTACAGGAATGGATGGTTGTTAGTGATTTTACAGTCCCAATTAATTATCTATTACTTAACCCACCCTCTTCAGATAGTGACACTAATTGTACACCCCTCCAGGAAGCATTAGGGCAGGAGGTCACAGCACAAATCAGATATATTAACAGCAAAAAGCCCATCTGCAAGAACATTATAAGAAGCCCTTGCTCTTGAATACCTCGGCATCTGTTTCTCTATACATCAGCAAGTTTGATCTATGAACTTATTTAGCTCTGTCCCATATATTCAAAGTAATGGTAAAGTAGTAAATTGTTTTTGGGGTCCTTACACATAAAAACCTGTCTCTTTTTTTACCAATTGAAAAAAATACCAGAATTAGTGCTGCCATAAGCTGAAATTGTGTCCCCTATCCTAATGGGCCCCTGTACAACTGCACAGGCTGTACATATGATTATATGCCTCTAGCACAGACCCATAATGTTCTAATGTGCATATGATCTTAGCTGCAATTGAGTAAATCTAATTGGAAACATTAGTGGATTCAGGAAAGTGAGAAAACATGAACCATATTCAGGGGCAGATTGGCCATAGACACTACAGGGAATTTTCCCTTTGCTTTTATGACCCGCATTTCACTTCTTAAAGGGAACCTGTCACCTGGATTTTGGGTATAGAACTGAGGACATGGGCTGCTAGATCGCCGCTAATAATAATAATATCCATTCCCCATAGCTCTCTGTGCTTTTATTTTGTAAAAAAAACGATTTTATATATATTAAAATGAGGCAAGTAAGAAGCCCAAGGGGCTGTTACTAACGTTTCCGTAGCCCAGCCACGCCCACTGTGAAGAATCCCAGCACCACCCCGCATACTACGAATCTCCTCCTTGCTCCCCGACATCACAAAGCTAGAGCGCCGTAATCTCGCGGGAAGCGAGCTAGCGCATTCGCAGTGTTGGCATAGTATCCCTTCCTTGTGCTGGCATCAGCCTCAGGGAACAAACTGCGCATGCGCTAGCTCGCGCATCGCGAGATTACGGCGCTCTAGCTTTGTGACGTAGGGAAGCAAGGAGGAGATTCGGAGGATGCGGGGCGGTGATAGGCTCCTCCACAGTGGGCGTGTCTGGGCTCAGAGTCAGAGAACGCTGGACTCATCTCTGACAGGACTCATCTAAGGTTCATTTAAATACACTGCTCAAAAAAATAAAGGGAACACAAAAATAACACATCCTAGATCTGAATTAATAAAATATACTTCTGAAATACTTTGTTCTTTACATAGTTGAATGTGCTGACAACAAAATCACACAAAAGAAAAAAATGGAAATCAAATTTTTTAACCCATGGAGGTCTGGATTTGGAGTCACCCTCAAAATGAAAGTGGAAAAACACACTACAGGCTGATCCAACTTTGATGTAATGTCCTTAAAACAAGTCAAAATGAGGCTTAGTAGTGTGTGTGGCCTCCACGTGCCTGTATGAACTCCCTACAACGCCTGTGCATGCTCCTGATGAGGTGGCGGACAGTCTCCTGAGGGATCTCCTCCCAGACCTGGACTAAAGCATCTGCCAACTCCTGGACAGTCTGTGGTGCAACGTGACGTTGGTGGATAGAGCGAGACGTGATGTCCCAGATGTGCTCAATTGGATTAAGGTCTGGGGAACGGGCGGGCCAGTCCATAGCATCAATGCCTTCGTCTTGCAGGAACTGCTGACACACTCCAGCCACATGAGGTCTAGCATTGTCTTGCATTAGGAGGAACCCAGGGCCAACCGCACCAGCATATGGTCTCACAAGGGGTCTGAGGATCTCATCTCGGTACCTAATGGCAGTCAGGCTACCTCTGGCGAGCACATGGAGGGCTGTGCGGCCCTCCAAAGAAATGCAACCCCACACCATTACTGACCTAATGCCAAACCGGTCATGCTGGAGGATGTTGCAGGCAGCAGAACGTTCTCCACGGCGTTTCCAGACTCTGTCACGTCTGTCACATGTGCTCAGTGTGAACCTGCTTTCATCTGTGAAGAGCACAGGGTGCCAGTGGCGAATTTGCCAATCATGGTGTTTTCTGGCAAATGCCAAACGTCCTGCACGGTGTTGGGCTTTAAGCACAACCCCCACCTGTGGACGTTGGGCCCTCATATACCCCTCATGGAGTCTGTTTCTGACCGTTTGAGCAGACACATGCACATTTGTGGCCTGCTGGAGATCATTTTGCAGGGCACTGGCAGTGCTCCTCCTGTTCCTCCTTGCACAAAGGCGGAGGTAGCGGTCCTGCTGCTAGGTTGTTGCCCTCCTACAGCCTCCTCCACGTCTCCTGGTAGCGCCTCCATGCTCTGGACACTACGCTGACAGACACAGCAAACATTCTTGCCACAGCTCGCATTGATGTGCCATCCTGGATAAGCTGCACTACCTGAGCCACTTGTGTGGGTTGTAGACTCCGTCTCATGCTACCACTAGAGTGAAAGCACCGCCAGCATTCAAAAATGACCAAAACATCAGCCAGGAAGCATAGGAACTGAGAAGTGGTCAGGTCACCACCTGCAGAACCACTCCTTTATTGGGGGTGTCTTGCTAATTGCCTATAATTTCCACCTGTTGTCTATTCCATTTGCATAACAGCATGTGAAATTGATTGTCACTCAGTGTTGCTTCCTAAGTGGACAGTTAGATTTCACAGAAGTGTGATTGACTTGGAGTTACATTGTGTTGTTTAAGTGTTCCCTTTATTTTTTTGAGCAGTGTATATAAAGAATATAAAAAATTGTTTTTTTTTTACAGAATAAATGTACAGAGAGCTATGGGGACTGGATATTGCGGATGTGTAGCAGCCCATTTACTCACCTCAGCTCTATACCCAAAATCCAGGAGACAGGTTCCCTTTAAGCTACCTTCTCCATATCCATTTTTTTTTTGTAAATATTTTATTTTTATTTTCATTATTTTTGTCAAATTTGCAAAGCTTTTTAAATACAATCTGATAATTTTCATAGAATCGGCATAGGGCTATTATAGCCGTAAATAACAGTTGTTACACATTGAAAAAAAAAAGAAAATTATGTACAGATATGTTGAAGAGGAAATCTCTTTTGGTTATAAACGTACATACATTCTATCTATTAACATCAGATAACCTGAGTATAATAAACTGGGTTTGCCCAAATGTCAAGCTTATTTTTGCCATATATAAACAGAACCTTGAAAAGGAACAAGGGGGGGGGGGGTGGAGTAATGTAGGGAAAAGGAAGGGGGGGGGGTGGGATAGGCCAGCCAACTCTTCTTAATCCTTTATAGCTATCTATAACCTACTTTTCAGTTATTTTAACTCAGATTTCTACTTCTCACATTGAGTTAGTAAATTACAACCAACGTACTCCTCTGTGTATTCCTATTAATCTGTTTTGACAATTTCCCAGAATCTCCAGACTTTTAGGAAGTTATCATGGCATCTATTTATTCAGCTGGTCATTTCCTCAAAGTTGTATATTTGCTCTACCTTTGCTTTCCATTCTTGGAAGGTGGGAGGTTCTGTATCTAACCAATGTAGTGGAATGAGAGTCTTAGCTATTGCTATCAGATGGGTTATTAGGTTCTTCTCTGTTGGAGTGTATTGACTAGAGGGTTTTGAGAGGACTACTATCTCTGGGCAGATGTTAAAGTCTGGTAAGGATATTTTTTTCACTGCCCTGTTTACCTCTTCCCAAAATGTTGTGATCCGGGGGCATGTCCACCATATGTGTGATAGAGAGCCCACTCCTTCACCACATCTCCAGCACCGCTGGGAATCAGACAGACCTCTTTTGAAAAGGAACTCTGGTGTTCTGTACCATCTAGAGAGAAGTTTAAAATGGTTCTCTTGTAGGCGGACACATTGTGAGAACCCATGAGAGGTTGCTAGTATCTTTTTTGTCTCCTGTTCTGATAGCTCTATATTTAGTCCCCTTTCCCAAGCCAATAAGTACGGTGGTTTTGTTGCCTCACCTCGACCTCCCAGCACCAAGCAGACCTCAGAGATCTTTTTTTGCTTTGCATGAGTTGTAGTCAAAAGAGTCTCTAGATCAGTAAGGGGTCTTTGAAACAGGAATTTCCCTGCCGCTCTCCTGCACACAGTGTTTATATGTGAGTTGGCCAAGAAGAATGTTGGAGAGTCTCTAATAGTTTCAGTAAGCTTTTCTTTTAGGTGATGATCTATGTCTCCCATAAAATCTCCTACTCTAGTCTCTGCTAAAGTAGACCATAGATCTGGGAACATTTTTATCGGTAATTCTAACAGGTCTGGGAGAAGATTCGTCTACATCAGGGGAGATGGAGGGGGGCTAAAGTACCCTTCTCAGAGCTCCATGTCATATATACTCCCTTAAATAAAGGATCCATATCTTCTATTGGGTCTTTCTTTATTTTTGGAAGCCAAAGGTATTTTTCAAAAGCAGGCCCAACACTTTATTCACAAAGGTCTCTGACCTCTTTCTGTCTTAGAGGGTGTGCTAACTCAAGCCATCTTTGTATCTGTATTGCTTTATAGTAGGTTCCTATGTCAGGTGTTCCTAGTCCCCCCTTTCTCTGCTTTTTATTAGGACTTTGTATGATATACGCAGCCTCCTCCCCGACCAAAGGAAGCTGGAAAACAGACGCCTAATATCTGTAAAGAATCTTGATGTAATGTGTATGGGCACCATTTGCATGGTATACAGGATCTTGGGCATTACGTATGCTTTTAAGATATTTTTCCTGCCCATCCATGACAGACATGGTATGTTATATTTTTGAAGCAGATGTTTAATGGTGTCCTTTAGTGGTGTATAGTTGTTTTTTAATAGATCACCCAGTTTCTGCGGAATTTTTATTCCTAGGTATTTAATGGGTCCCTTGGACCAACAGAAAAGGGATACTCTTTTCAGCTGTGTTGCCTCGTCCTCCGAGAGTGTGATGTTAAGGATCTCTGATTTAGCGGTGTTTACTTTAAAATCTGAGAGTTTGCCGAATTGCTCCAGCTTCTTTTCTAAGTTGTTTAATCCCATAGTAGGGTTTGTTACAAGAAACAGGAGGTCATCAGCAAATGCTGTGCATTTTAGTTCTTTCTCTCCAAATTTGATTCCTGCTATATCCGAATCCTGTCTGACCGCTTGTAAAAATGTCTCAGCTACTAGGATAAACAGGAACGGGGACAGGGGGCAGCCCTGTCTAGTGCTGTTCGTGATTTTGAATGTTGGTGAGAGTGTGCCGTTAACTTTCAACCTAGCATTTGGTTGTTCATATAGAGTGAATATAGCGTCAATAAAAGGCTCTGGAAGGGCAAATTTATTAAGGGTTGCTCGCATGTAACTCCAATTCACTCTGTCAAACGCTTTTTCAGCGTCAATTCCTAGCAATATTAATGGCAGTTTTCTCGTTTGAGCAATGTGAATGGAGTGAAATACTTGGTGAGAGTTGTCCCTACCCTCTCTCCCCTTTACGAACCCCGCCTGTTCAGGGCCTATCAGATCCTGGAGGAGCCCACTCAGCCTGGTAGCCATTATTTCCGCCCAAATTTTTAAATCTAGGTTCAGTAGCGAAATAGGCCTGTAACTGCCACATTGCTGTGGGTCCTTCTTTGTGTATCAGGGTTACAAAGGATTCTTGTGTTTGTCCTGTCAGCGATTCTCCCTGCATTAGGGAATTGCATATCTCTGTAAGCTTGGGGATAAGCGTATCGTCAAACTTTTTATAATAGGCTAGGGGGAGTCCATCCGGACCTGGGCTTTTACCTGGGGGAAAGCTGTTTATTATACATCTGATCTCCTCTGGAGAAATCAGGTTAAGTAAGTACGATGCTCCTTCAGGTGAAAGAGAGGGTAGGTTCAGAGAGTCAAGAAATGTAGAGATATTATCCTTTCTAGTGTTTGCGCTGTCACTGTCTTCGTGTTTATTAAGGTTGTATAGTGCTGCGTAATACTTCTGAAAAGTTTTTGCTATAGTCGGTGTGTCTGAGTGAATGTTTCCTTTTGTATCTTTAATTTTGGGTATGTATGTCATTTGTTTGGTTTTTTTGAGTAGTGAGGTCATCATCTTCCCTCCTTTATTACCATGCGCATATATTTTATGCTGAGAATATAGCATCTGTTTTGCAGCTTTTCGGGATAGGAGGTCGTGTAGCTTGAGTCTAAGGTCCTTCAGATCATCCTGGAAAGTCCTACTTTTAGATTGCTTGTTTAGTTTATCTAGGGCTGCTATTTGAGCAAGGAGCGAGTATCTCTTTTTGCTGTTCCTTCCTGACAAGGCTATAAGGATTCCCCTAATGTAGGCTTTGTGTGTTTCCCAAATGACTGTGTGCTTACTGTGTGCAGGAGAGTTAACTGCAAAAAAGTCTCTAAGTGAGACCTAACCTGCTCCGAATTCTGCTTGCTGTTTAGAAGTGATTCATTCAGCCTCCAATTCCAGTCTCTCTTGGGCAGGGAGGTCAAGGCGAGGCTTGCCGTGCATGGAGCATGGTCCGAAATCGTGATGCTTCCTATCCCAGCGGCGCTAAAGAGGGGCAAAAGAGAGACAGAAATTAGGATGTAGTCAAGTCTCTGGTAGGATTTGTGCGGATTTGAGTAGAAAGAGAAATCTTTAACTGTGGGATTAAGACATATCCATACGTCTACTATATGTAGCTCTTGCAATTTTTTATGTACTTTACCTATATGTTTTTGGGAAATGTGTGTTTTTGTGGTGGAGGAGTCTACAAGAGGATTAAGGGTCAGATTGAGATCTGCCCCTAAAATTATCTGCCCTTCTGCAAACGTTTTAATCGTGTCTAAGCTTTTTATTAGCCATGGGACTGTGGATGTGTTAGGGGCGTATAGGTTGGCAAGTGTGAATCGATGGTTGCCTATGTCACCTTTGAGTATCAGTAACCTGCCTTCTGCATCTGATAGTTGTTGTTTCATAATGAACGGAATAGTGTGATGTATGGCTATCGACACTCCTTTGGAAGCCTAGGTAGGGTGTGTGCCATGAAACCATTGTTTGTATGGATGAGTATGGATCTTTGGTATTTTGCCCTGGCGAAAGTGTGTTTCTTGAAGGAATATGATGTGTGTATGTAGTTTCCGAAGTGTGAGCATCAACTTACTACGTTTGGCTGGGGAGTTTAACTCCTTGACATTGAGTGTTGTGACTTTCAGATCACTCATAGTTTGCTGTGCCTGAAAGGTTGGTAGAGTAAATCCTATATAGGACGAAGTCTGGCTGGTAGGGATAAGGAATTAGGAATGGGTAGTTGAGAGAACAAATACAAACGCTGAAACAAGATATGAACAGCAATATAAAAGTAAATGCAATACAGCAGTAGAAATCAACCAACTACGTAATTCTTTGCCAGAGATTATTTTGGTATCTCTACGTAGCTGGCCACAATAGACACAACTGTGCCTATTTGAGTAGAAGAAACCCCTATAGATGTTATATATTAAATGTTAGTGGGAGTGCCTGTCAGAAATTGCAGACTCTCCAAAATATCTGTGACTCAGGCGCGGGCAAAAACCCTCTGCATAAGCCCCAGATAAGATCTTATACTATGAGCCGGTAAATAGGGGATTTTGTATTTAACTTGTAGCCTTACAGCCTGCCTCAGGCTGAAAGCCAGAGCTATAATCAAACATTTTATAATTACCTGAAACATTTGAGAATATTGTGAGAGAAGATGGTCACCATAACATTGCATTATATTAACCTGTAGTACCCCGCAGGTCTTTCAATTCCTTTTTACTGAGTCAAGTTAAGGGGGGATATTGAAGGAGGGGTGGATACGGGAAGTAGGGGTGAGGGGACGACGAGATTGGGGGGGGAGGAGGGTAGGTATAAGTAAGCTTCTGATACTGACTCATAATATTATATAAGTAACTGTCATACAGTTACCTGATGTGTCTCCGGGGAGTAATCTGAGGTAATCTAGCAATTATAAAAATATAATTAAGCTACATAATTATCAAATTTTCTGAGGGGAATTTATTATTATTTTTTGGGGGGTTGGTGAAAAATCCTGAGGCAATACAGAATGTTACCTCGTGTTAACCTATCAAACCCTGGGCTTGTCGCCAAATCCCTATCCTGAGCAGGTCAGAGGGAATGAGCATAGCCAGGTGACCACTTCTCACTGGATCATTGCAAAACCTCTATTTCTTTAGCTTGTCACGGCGGAGGTGAAGAAGGTCGGCTCATGCTTCTCATTGCTTTGTTTGCTTTGCTCATGAGGACCTTCTTCCAGGACTCTAATTTCGGTAAGCGTGGTAGTGATGCAGATTGTACGATGGGCATCCAGGTGGGTACCTCCACAGGTTGAAGACCTAGGACCGACCACACTTTATTTAAGTCCTTCGGCGTATGGATTGCTATTCTCTTCCCGTTCTTAAGAGTAGAAAGTCCAAATGGGTACATCCAGGAGTATGGTATTTTCTGGCTTCTTAAGACGTCTAGCAACGGTTTCATGATACGACGTTTTGCTAATGTGGAGGGTACTATGTCCTGGTATATAGCTATTTCTGCACCCTCATATGAGATTTGATCTTTTTCTCTCGCTGCTGCTAGGATGCGGGCTGTGTTGACGTATGATAAAATGCCACATACTACGTCTCTAGGCCTCTCTGAGGGTTTTGGAGCAGGCTTTAGGGCCCTGTGAACTCGCTCAATTACAATGGATGAGGCCGCTTCCAGGCCAACTAGATCAGCAAAAATTTCCATTGTTACCTTGTGCAGCGATTTGTTCGCCCAGGTTTCTGGTAAGCCCTTTATGCGCACATTTCTCCTCCTGCTGCAGTTCTCTTGATCTTCAATTAGGATAATGAATCTGTTGAGCTCCGCTGTGTGCAGCTCTACATGTTCCGCCATTCCTGCTGAGTGCGCTACTACTTCTTGACCCGTTGTTTCTAGTGCCTCCACCCTGTGGCCTATTTGCTTGAGCTCTGTTTTAATATCAGACAGTTCATTGAGGACAGGTTTAATAGCTCTTTCAAGCGCTTGACCCAGTACCTTAGTGAGGAAGGTTTTTGAAACGGGGGAACCGTCTTGGGTCTCTGCGTCCTCTCCTTTTGTGCTTTCTGCCTCAGATTCATCTTCCTCATCAGCCCGCGCTGCAGCCACCGCCATCTTAGCACTTAAGCTCTGTGAGTGTGCGGCTTTCTTCTTGAAGAATCTCTGCATTTCCTGCTGCCCCTTATGCGATCTTGGCGTGTCGGAAGGGTCAGTGCCCCTGTCTCTACCATATTTAACCATTTTCGTTCAGGTAGTGATTCTTTTCTGGCTTTCTTATGCCTAAGTGTGGAGGAGCTGAAGCTTCACGCTGCCATCCACTTCGGTGTCCAGGCTCCGCCCCCTCCATATCCATTTTAGAGACAATTGGAGGAGTAGGTATTTTGTGCTTCAGTGGGGTATCTGGTTCTGCGGTATGGTATTCTGTGCTGTCCTATTACTGACCCCACTAACTGGTATTGCCCCATCTACTTGTTGTTGCTCCACCTTCAGTCAATTTGGACCCACTTACAGCATTGGGACCACTTTCTTTCTTTTTTTTTTTTTTTCCAGGTTTTTTTTTAAGATTCCAGTCTGTTCCCATCTGGGAACTTAAATTGGCCCTGGAAAGAAAAGCTAAAAGTTGTGCCAAGTTGTATTGGTGTCCAAATTGACAGTAGGGTGGGTTAACACAAGTAAGCAGGGCCTGGGTCTCTTTAAATGTGATATAGCACCTGAAAACTAAAAAATCTGCACTTCAAAAGACAAATGGCTCTGTTGTGTGCTCATACAGACGCTTACATCCACATTTATGGCATTTCTGTACCCAGTAGAAACCATTTATCAATTCAAGAAGTATGGTGTGAGTCTCAGATGGCACCAGCTAGGCACAACATACTTTGAACTGAAATGCCATATCTGTGAAAAAATAGCAATTTTCATTTGGCACTGTCTACTGTACATTAACTTCAGCAAATAGCTGTGGAATAAAACGCTCACTCAACCCACAATACCTTGATAATTTCACCCCAGAGCTTCCAAATTGGAACTCAAAAAAGTGCTTGATGCTCATTTCCTCCTAAGTAGTGATGGATGAACATCGGTTGGCACGATTCGAGAAAGCGATAGCGCAAACGCAATCAAATGTTCGCGAACCTCAAGTTTGCGGCGGGCCCATTCACTTTAATGACAGGTGAACCTGAAACAGGTCATTATTGCAGCCACCAAAAACTTACAAGAAGTGCACAAATCACTTGGATCAATGGCAAACATACCCACAAAAAATATGTATTTTAATCAGGGGTCATTTTTATGCGTCTTAAAAGGGAAACTGTCAAAAATGTGGCCTGCTAGAGGCTAGAAAAATTGTATTTTAGGCCACGGGAGTACAGGACCCATAAATCAGACATTCACCTGACAGAAAACAAGTGATTATGTGGCTGGAGTTATATTAGACGGTCATTGGATATCAATTTTACTGCAGGCCAGTGCAAATAGATGTCAAATACATATGTTTAAAAGAATAAAAAATATAAAATTGGATTAAAAACATGGCTAACGAAATCCCCACTCTTGAAAAAACCCAAATGATAATAGTTGAAATTCGATAACACGTGGTCGTCATCAACAGTTGTTGAATTCCTCCGAGGTCCCAATCATTAGGCATTCACCGGACAGAAAAGAACAAGTAATTATGTGGTTGGAAGTATATTAGAAGGTCATTTAATATAAATTTTACTGCAGGCCAGTGTAGTACAGGCCCCAAACATTAGGCATTCATCGGACAGAAAAGAACAATTGATAATGTGGCTGAAGGTACATTAAGCGGTCACCGTATAACAATTTTACTGTTGGCCAGTTGGATTACAGGCCCCAAAAATTATGCATTTAACGTACATAAATAATCAAGTGATTATGTGGCCGGAGATATATTAGACGGTCAATGGATATCAATTTTACTGCAGGCCAGTGGACTACAGGCCCCAAAAATTATTCATTCACCGTACAGAAAATAACAATTGATAATGTGGCAGGAGATACATTAGGCGGTAACCCTATAACAATTTTACTGTTGGCCAGTTAGATTACAGGCCCCAAAAATGATGCATTCAGCGTACATAAATAATCAAGTGATTATGTGGCTGGAGGTATATTAGAAGGCCATCCAATATCAATTTCACTGCAGGCCAGTGTAGTGCAGGCCCCAAACATTAGGCATTCACCGGACAGAAAAGAACAAGTAATTATGTGGCTGGAGATATATTAGACGGTCATTAGATATCAATTTTACTGCAGGCCAGTGCAAATAGATGTCAAATACATATGTTTAAAAGAATAAAAAATATAAAATTGGATTAAAAACGTGGCTAACGAAATCCCCCGTCTTGAAAAAACCCAAATAATAATAGTTGAAATTCGATAACACGTGGTCGTCGTCAACAGTTTTTGAATTCCTCCGAGGTCCCAATCATTAGGCATTCACCGGACAGAAAAGAACAAGTAATTATGTGGTTGGAGGTATATTAGAAGGTCATTCAATATAAATTTTTCTGCAGGCCAGTGTAGTACAGGCACACTTATAACTAGACCACAAGGTTAGCAAAGCGGCACTGATTTATTAGTAGCAGTATATAGATATATACACTGCTCAAAAAAATAAAGGGAACACTTAAACAACACAATGTAACTCCAAGTCAATCACACTTCTGTGAAATTAAACTGTCCACTTAGGAAGCAACAATGAGTGACAATCAATTTCAAATGCTGTTGTGCAAATGGGATAGACAACAGGTGGAAATTATAGGCAATTAGCAAGACACCCCCAATAAAGGAGTGGTTCTGCAGGTGGTAACCACAGACCACTTCTCAGTTCCTATGCTTCCTGGCTGATGTTTTGGTCACTTTTGAATGCTGGCGGTGCTTTCACTCTAGTGGTAGCATGAGACGGAGTCTACAACCCACACAAGTGGCTCAGGTAGTGCAGCTTATCCAGGATGGCACATCAATGCGAGCTGTGGCAAGAAGGTTTGCTGTGTCTGTCAGCGTAGTGTCAAGAGCATGGAGGCGCTACCAGGAGACAGGCCAGTACATCAGGAGACATGGCGGAGGCCGTAGGAGGGCAACAGCCCAGCAGCAGGACCGCTACCTCCGCCTTTGTGCAAGGAGGAACAGGAGGAGCACTGCCAGAGCCCTGCAAAATGACCTCCAGCAGGCCACAAATGTGCATGTGTCTGCTCAAACAGTCAGAAACAGACTCCATGATGGTGATATGAGGGCCCAACGTCCACAGGTGGGGGTTGTGCTTACAGCCCAACACCATGCAGGACGTTTGCCATTTGCCAGAAAACACCAAGAATGGCAAATTCACAACTGGCGCCCTTTGCTCTTCACAGATGAAAGCAGGTTCACACTGAGCACATGTGACAGATGTGACAGAGTCTGGAGACGCCGTGGAGAACGTTCTGCTGCCTGCAACATCCTCTAGCATGACTGAGTTGGCATTGGGTCAGTAATGGTGTGGGGTGGAATTTCTTTGGAGGGCCGCACAGCCCTCCATGTGCTCGCCAGAGGTAGCCTGACTGCCATTAGGTACCGAGATGAGATCCTCAGACCCCTTGTGAGACCATATGCTGGTGCGGTTGGCCCTGGGTTCCTCCTAATGCAAGACAATGCTAGACCTCATGTGGCTGGAGTGTGTCAGCAGTTCCTTCAAGACGAAGGCATTGATGCTATGAACTGGCCCGCCCGTTCCCCAGACCTGAATCCAATTGAGCACATCTGGGACATCATGTCTCGCTCTATCCACCAACGTCATGTTGCACCACAGACTGTCCAGGAGTTGGCAGATGCTTTAGTCCAGGTCTGGGAGGAGATCCCTCAGGAGACCGTCCGCCACCTCATCAGGAGCATGCACAGGCGTTGTAGGGAGGTCATACAGGCACGTGGAGGCCACACACACTACTGAGCCTCATTTTGACTTGTTTAAAGGACATTACATCAAAGTTGGATCAGCCTGTAGTGTGTTTTTCCACTTTAATTTTGAGGGTTACTCCAAATCCAGACCTCCATGGGTTGAAAAATTTGTTTTCCATTTTTTTATTTTTGTGTGATTTTGTTGTCAGCACATTCAACTATGTAAAGAACAAAGTATTTCAGAAGAATATTTAATTAACTCAGATCTAGGATGTGTTATTTTTGTGTTCCCTTTATTTTTTTGAGCAGTGTACAAACAATGGTCACCATACATAAATAAAATTGTATACCCTAAACAGAACTAAAATAGGTAATTAAAGTATAGGTAATAAGAATATATAATATATAATATATATTAAAAACAATTAATATCAGTCCACTGATATAGCTGATAGATGAAAAAGCTGGAAGGCCTGGTGTCCCGGCCAGAAGTGAATGAGATATAAAATATGGAATATGAAACAAGGTCTATCCAGGCTGCATATAAACTTGCAGACTGGCTGTTTTCAATTAGTTACAGCAGTGACTGATACCGAGTAAGTCTCCATAAAATAAATGCAGTACATATAAAATAAAATAAATGCAATCCAAAGTGCGCAGATGTAATTAACAGGTGGTGGCAAAAAACGATAAATCAATACTATCAGTAAATTAGTGATGAAAAACGATAAATCAATACTATCAGTAAATTTGTGATGAAAAACGATAAATCAATGCTATCAGTAAATTAGTGATGAAAGAAACAGTATCATATAACAATCCTGTTGATTCTGATACTGAAATAAAGTGCAAATAGGTGCGAATACCTGTGTAATAAATATGTAAAATAGCGGTGCTCAAATCGTTACGGTGTTCGATACCCGTGTAAGATCATAAAGTGTCCCTAGAGACTCGGCAATAGTAATAGGCAGTCCATCTCGCTAGTTGTTATATTACTAGAGCTCAGTCTTTCTATTATAATGTAGCAGATCTCCTGGAAGTCGGCCTTGTATTTCAATGTTAAATCCACACAATTCCTGGAAGTGAACTATGTATCACAAAGTTGCAGTCCAACACATTTCTAGTTAGGCAAACTTTAGATTCAACAGCGGCAGTGCAGTATAGATACGGTAAAGTAGTTTAGCAGCAGTAGATGCAATTACAGCAGTATTAGTTTGTTACTCACGTTCAGTCCTGCTGTTCACAGCGTGGCGTCCCACGTGGTGTAGGTTCAGGGTAAGCTTACCTTTAGGCAGAGTGTTACAAAGCTGCCTTACTGCTGAATGGAGATACTGTGCAATCCGGTCTTACAGTTTTACAGGTCCGGTTGTGAATGAGGGCGCTTGCTCTATCACACTACAGATTCACATTGGGTTTCCTTAATTGGAATGGGTGTTCCACCTGTCTTTAGCGGCACAGATGGTTCAATTTCACCCGTAGATAGCTGCACTATATCCAAAAGGGCCGCGGTTCCTTTTTCCTTGAAAGCGCTTTCTTAATCCAGCAAATAATATCAAGCTGTTATAGTTGAAGATTAGCCGGTTTTTGTCAGGTCCAATTCCTCCATGCCAGACGCATTTCGAAGGTTATCCCCCTTCTTCCTCAGTGGCTAGTATAATATAACTACTAGCGAGACAGACTGCCTATTACTATTGCCGAGTCTCTAGGGACACTTTATGATCTTACACGGGTATCGAACACCGTAACGATTTGAGCACCGCTATTTTACATATTTATTTCACAGGTATTCACACCTATTTGCACTTTATTTCAGTATCAGAATCAACAGGATTGTTATATGATACTGTTTCTTTCATCACTAATTTACTGATAGCATTGATTTATCGTTTTTCATCACAAATTTACTGATAGTATTGATTTATCGTTTTTCATCACTAATTTACTGATAGTATTGATTTATCGTTTTTTGCCACCACCTGTTAATTACATCTGCGCACTTTGGATTGCATTTATTTTATTTTATATGTACTGCATTTATTTTATGGAGACTTACTCGGTATCAGTCACTGCTGTAACTAATTGAAAACAGCCAGTCTGACAGTTTATATGCAGCCTGGATAGACCTTGTTTCATATTCCATATTTTATATATCATTCACTTCCGGCAGGGACACCAGGTCTTCCAGCTTTTTCATCTATCAGCTATATCAGTGGACTGATATTAATTGTTTTTAATATATATTATATATTATATATTCTTATTACCTATACTTTAATTATCTATTTTAGTTCTGTTTAGGGTATACAATTTTATTTATGTATGGTCACCATTGTTTGTATATATCTATATACTGCTACTAATAAATCAGTGCCACTTTGCTAACCTTGTGGTCTAGTTATAAGAGTGCCCATTCTTTTTATATTACAATTGTCTGTTTGGTGCACCTTGCCATCGTGAGCCAGGGGTGAGCCGTCCTTTATCCTATTCATATATTCAGTGTAGTACAGGCCCCAAACATTAGGCATTCATCGGACAGAAAAGAACAATTGATAATGTGTCTGGAGGTACATTAAGCGGTCACCGTATAACAATTTTACTGTTGGCCAGTTGGATTACAGGCCCCAAAAATTATGCATTTAACGTACATAAATAATCAAGTGATTAGGTCGCCGGAGATATATTAGACGGTCAATGGATATCAATTTTACTGCAGGCCAGTGGACTACAGGCCCCAAAAATTAATATTAATATACCTCCAGCCACATAATCACTTGATTATTTATGTACGTTGAAGGCCATTCAATATCAATTTCACTGCAGGCCAGTGTAGTGCAGGCCCCAAATATTAGGCATTCACTGGACAGAAAAGAACAAGTAATTATGTGGCTGGAGGTATATTAGACGGTCATTAGATATCAATTTTACTGCAGGCCAGTAGAAATAGATGTTCAATACATATATACAAAAAATTGGATTACAAACATGGCTAACGAAATCCCCCCTCTTGAAAAAAGCCCAAATGATAATAGTTGAAACTCGATAACACGTGGTCGTCACAGGTTTTGAATTCCTCCGAGGTCCCAAACATTAGGCATTCACCGGACAGAAAAGGCATTTTATGCCGCTGTATTTACCCAAGACAGGGAACATTATTTGTTCTGGGTGGTGGCAGATATTTGTGAGCTATCATGAGGAAATTCAACTAAACGTGGTCGTCACAGGTGTTAAATTCCTCCGAGATCCATGCCTCATTCATTTTTAGAAATGTGAGGTAGTCCAAACTGTAGTGAGCTAGGCGAGTGCGCTTATCGGTCACGATCCCCCCTGCTGCGCTGAACGTCGTTTCAGACAGGACACTCAACAATGGGGCAAGCCAAGAATTCCATCATAGAAAATTCTGCCAGCTCTGGGCACAGGTCAAGCCTGCACACCCAGTAGTCCAGGGGTACCTCATTTCTCAGAGTGTCCACATTGGCCGTTAACCCAATCGTCTGGGCGTTCCCTGAGGCTGGATCCGGAGGGCGGCTGTCGATAGGTTGGCTGCAAGAATGATCTCATATCCGAAGTGACCAACACATCTTCAAACCGCCCTCTTCTTGCATGTGCTGTTGGATTGGTACTCGCAACTGTTTCTCTGTGGGTGGAAATTCCTCTGCCAGCGCCCGCAACAGCAGAATGCAGCATCTCTTGCAGCAAGGCATGGAAATGCTGCATTCTGACAGCCCTCTGTGATGCTGGTAACATGTCCGCCATTTTGTGTTTGAACCTGTAGTCTAAGTACGTTGCCACCCAGTGCTGGTCCTTGCCCTTTATGCTTTTTATACAGGGGACCCTCTTCAAACACTGGAGCATGAAGGTCCCAATTTACACTAAATTGGAAGCGGTGGAGCGGCCTGGCTCCTGCTCATCGTCCAGGAGAATGTCGTCCTCGGTCTCACCAGGGATCACCTAAAAGTTTGAAGCCTGCTCTTCTTGTTCCTCCTCCTCCCCCCAGGCACCATCTCCCTCTGACTTCTCTTCAGACTTCTGCTGACTTGTCTCAGATGGAGTAGCCCCCCCTGGGAATTCATTCAGCATTGCGACTTCCTCATTTTCCTGCTCCTACTCCTCGAAGGCTTGATAAATGACACAACGCAATGCACGCTCCAGAAAGAAGGCGCAAGGTACAATGTCACTGATGGCGCCCTGGCTGCGACTGACTTATTTGGTGATTTCATCAAACGGCCGCAGAAGTCTGCAAGCGTTGCGCATGAGCAGCCAATGGCACGGTGAAAAAAAAACAAGCTCCCCAGAACCTGTCCTGCCGCAGAGTTCGTACAGGTATTCGCTAACGGCACGTTTCTGCTGGAGAAGCCTTTCAAGCACATACAAGGTGGAGTTCTAGCGCGTTGGGTAGTCGCAAATCAGACGTCTGATGGGCAAGTGATGTCGGCGCTGAACGTCAGCAAGGCGAGCCATGACCGTGTATGATCTTCTAAAATGGGCAGAGATTTTCCTGGCCTGCCAAAGAAGTCCTGTACTCCGGGGTTTTTGGCAGTGAATCGCTGCACGACTAAGTTCAGGACATGTGTCATTTTGCCCTGTTCCAGCGCGCTCAGCAGATTGGCACCGTTGTCGCACACCACTTTACAAACTGTCAAATTGAGCGGGGTTAGCCACTGATCGGCCTGTGA